>NC_042972.1:48436716-48530886 GCF_901001165.1 Salmo trutta | reverse complement strand
ACTCAAGTGTGTGCTACACATTGGTGGGGGAAGAGTTGAGAATGCCCCTCACTATGTAAAACGCTTTGAGCACCTACTGTAGGTGGAAAAGCACTATACTGTATAAATACAACGTATTATTATTATTATAGTATTTAATCTGTCTATGTACACCAGGTAGGACCTGGGCGGAGCACCCCCTGTATTTTGGTTAGCGCGCCAGGTGGTGCTGAAGGTTAGAAGTGGGAAGGCAGGTAAGGTAGGAGAGGGGACTCTTAAACTTTGACTTTCTTTGCTTTGGTTCCGTCCAGCCCCTTTTCCCCCACATTACCGTGCTTTCGGAATAATCAATTCCCTGTCGACGGTATTTTTTTCTCTGCCTCTGTCGTCCTTCCCCGCACCGACGATCGCATACTTTGTTCACTCCACGGGGAGTTGAGATGTAGCGGGGTGTTGCGTTCCCTCCTCCAAGAGGCGTAGGTAACAGAAGCTTTCCACCTAGCACACGTAGAGGTGAGCGGAAATAACATTTTAACACTCGGCCAACTTCCCAAGCACAGCCCACTAGTGAGGAGGACTCCGATTATGGAGCGTTCTCCGTGCAGAATCATTTGTCACCTGCAGCCTCTGTGGAGCCTGGTAGCACCCTCATCACTCCATGTCCTCCCTCCTCTTCCCTCGCTCCATCCCCTCCTGTATTCCCTCTCCTCACTCCAAAGCCCCCCCCCCCCCACTGTCCTTCGCTGTATCTCCCCTCATCCGCTCCCGCACATTATTTATAATGGAGCAGAGGCCTCAAACCCCACATCCATCAGGTAACACACACGCCATCGTTCATCTGATCCGGCAGTCCCCCCCCCCAACCCACTGGATATCATGCTCCTGACTAATAGAGATGGGGGGGGGGACAGTGGGTTATATGGACGGATGGATGGAGGACAGTTGCGGGCTGGTTGGACTTTAGATGGATTTATCTTGTTAATGTTATTGATGAGGGTACGTCTGTAGTCACAGAGGAGAGACAGCCTCTTTCGTCATGTTCCTGTGTCTCTGTGTGTCTCTGCAGAGTAAGGAGGTCGGTGTCCAGCTTCACGAGGATCTGATGAAGGTTCTGAACGAGCTCTACACGGTAAGGCTGTCTCCTCACACACCAGGGAGAGATCCCCCTACTGGGAGGGAGGTTCTCTGTTAGAATGCAGGGAGGCAGCAAAGGAACCATGTGACCATCTCCAGGCCAGCAGCAGCAGACTAATAGTGGAATTGCACAGTGAGAGACTCCACTAGACAGAAATAGAGTCAGCCTGGCACACACACACACACACACACACACACACACACACACACACACGCACACACACACACACACACTGACCCACACACGTATACTCAGCCTGCTTCTCAGACATACGAGGTGGGAAGAGAGGACTGGGCTTAACACATGCCTCAGTACTGGACGGAGTCTGATAGATAGAAGGTGTTACGTGATGGAACGTGTTACGTGATGGAACGTGTTACGTGATGGAACGTGTTACGTGATGGAACGTGTTACGTGATGGAACGTGTTACGTGATGGAACGTGTTACGTGATAGAACGTGTTACGTGATAGAAGGTGTTACGTGATAGAACGTGTTACGTGATGGAACGTGTTACGTGATAGAACGTGTTACGTGATGGAACGTGTTACGTGATGGAACGTGTTACGTGATGGAATGTGTTACGTGATGGAACGTGTTACGTGATGGAACGTGTTACGTGATAGAACGTGTTACGTGATGGAACGTGTTACGTGATAGAACGTGTTACGTGATGGAACGTGTTACGTGATGGAACGTGTTACGTTATGGAACGTGTTACGTGATGGAACGTGTTACGTGATGGAACGTGTTACGTGATAGAACGTGTTACGTGATGGAACGTGTTACGTGATGGAACGTGTTACGTGATAGAACGTGTTACGTGATGGAACGTGTTACGTGATAGAACGTGTTACGTGATAGAACGTGTTACGTGATGGAACGTGTTACGTGATGGAACGTGTTACGTGATGGAACGTGTTACGTGATAGAACGTGTTACGTGATGGAACGTGTTACGTGATAGAACGTGTTACGTGATGGAACGTGTTACGTGATGGAACGTGTTACGTGATGGAACGTGTTACGTGATGGAACGTGTTACGTGATAGAACGTGTTACGTGATGGAACGTGTTACGTGATAGAACGTGTTACGTGATGGAACGTGTTACGTGATAGAAGGTGTTACGTGATGGAACGTGTTACGTGATGGAACGTGTTACGTGATGGAACGTGTTACGTGATAGAACGTGTTACGTGATGGAACGTGTTACGTGATAGAACGTGTTACGTGATGGAACGCGTTACGTGATGGAACGTGTTACGTGATGGAACGTGTTACGTGATAGAACGCGTACGTGATGGAACGTGTTACGTGATAGAAGGTGTTACGTGATGGAACGTGTTACGTGATGGAACGTGTTATGTGATAGAACGTGTTACGTGATAGAACGTGTTACGTGATAGAAGGTGTTACGTGATGGAACGTGTTACGTGATAGAAGGTGTTACGTGATGGAACGTGTTACGTGATAGAACGTGTTACGTTATGGAACGTGTTACGTGATGGAATGTGTTACGTGATAGAACGCGTTACGTGATGGAACGTGTTACGTGATGGAACGTGTTACGTGATGGAACGTGTTACGTGATGGAACGTGTTACGTGATAGAACGTGTTACGTGATGGAACGCGTTACGTGATGGAACGTGTTACGTGATAGAAGGTGTTACGTGATGGAACGTGTTACGTGATGGAACGTGTTACGTGATGGAACGTGTTACGTGATAGAACGTGTTACGTGATAGAACGTGTTACGTGATAGAACGTGTTACGTGGTAGAACGTGTTACGTGATGGAACGTGTTACGTGATGGAACGTGTTACGTGATGGAACGTGTTACGTGATGGAACGTGTTACGTGGTAGAACGTGTTACGTGATAGAACGTGTTACGTGATAGAACGTGTTACGTGATGGAACGTGTTACGTGATGGAACGTGTTACGTGATGGAACGTGTTACGTGATAGAAGGTGTTACGTGATAGAAGGTGTTACGTGATGGAACGTGTTACGTGATAGAACGTGTTACGTGATAGAAGGTGTTACGTGATGGAACGTGTTACGTGATGGAACGTGTTATGTGATAGAACGTGTTACGTGATAGAACGTGTTACGTGATGGAACGTGTTACGTGATGGAACGTGTTACGTGATGGAACGTGTTACGTGATGGAACGTGTTACGTGATGGAACGTGTTACGTGGTAGAACGTGTTACGTGATAGAACGTGTTACGTGATAGAACGTGTTACGTGATGGAACGTGTTACGTGATGGAACGTGTTACGTGATGGAACGTGTTACGTGATGGAACGTGTTACGTGATGGAACGTGTTACGTGATAGAACGTGTTACGTGATAGAACGTGTTACGTGATAGAACGTGTTACGTGATGGAACGTGTTACGTGATGGAACGTGTTACGTGATAGAACTTGTTACGTGGTAGAACGTGTTACGTGATAGAACGTGTTACGTGATAGAACGTGTTACGTGATGGAACGTGTTACGTGATGGAACGTGTTACGTGATGGAACGTGTTACGTGATAGAACGTGATGGAACGTGTTACGTGATGGAACGTGTTACGTGATAGAAGGTGTTACGTGATGGAACGTGTTACGTGATAGAACGTGTTACGTGATGGAACGTGTTACGTGATAGAACGTGTTACGTGAGATCCAGATGATCAGATCTCTAAATCACCTGATGATCAGATCTCAAACACCTTTGTTTAAACGTATCCTTCCAGTAGAAATAGCAGGGATTCTGTGCAGTGCCTAGCTCAGGCCGGCCCTTGTGGAGCAGCAGCGTGACTCGGTCTGACGGTTTAAAGAGGGAAATGTAATGATGGGGATCCACCCATGTTTCCCCTTTAAGTGGTCAGTGTTTAGTGCTGACACTGCACATGCTGACACAGGTGTGTGTGGCATTCCCTGGAAGAATTGCGTGTGAGAGAGAGAGGTGGGGAGAGTATGTGTGTATGCATGCGTGTGGGTCATTCCTTGGCAGTGATGTGGGAAGCCAGTGCTCCACGCCTCTTGGTAACGCTAGGCCTCATTCCTGACAATCCACTGTCCTGCCTGCCAGCCATGCTTCTCAAGGGTGTGTGTGTGTATGTGTGTGATACACACACACTCGCTCTCTCTCTCTCTCTCTCTCTCTCTCTCTCTCTCCCCCTCTCTCTCCCCCCTCTCTCTCTCTCTCTCTCTCTCCCCCTCTCTCTCCCCCTCTCTCTTTCCACCCTCACTCTCTCTCTCTCTCTCTCTCTCTCTCTCCCCCTCTCTCTCTCTAACACTGCTCCGCTCGTCCCTGTGTACTGTAGGTGATGAAGACATACCACATGTACAACACAGACAGTATCAGCTCTGAGAACAAACTGAAGGATGCAGAGAAACAGGAGGAGAAGCAGATGGGGCGTTCTGGTCGCCAGGACGACAGACAGACTCCCAGGTCACCTGACACACTGGCCAGCGTCAAGACGGAGGAGAAACATGTCCGACGCTCCTCGGTCAAGAAGATAGAGAAGATGAAGGAGAAGGTAGAGAGAGAGAGAGAGAGAGAGAGAGAGAGAGTGTGTGTGTGTGTGTGTGTGTGTGTGTGTGTGTGTGTGCATGGTCAAGGATATGAAAAGCAGCCCTGTCTGAGTATGAGACCCTGACATCCCTACTGACAGGTTGGCTGATGATGATGAAGATTATGATGATGATGAAGATGTAGCTCACACAGCACAGCCCATTATAGTGTGCGTGTGTGTGTGCATGCAGCCTGTGTATGTGTATGCCTGCATGTGTGTTTTGTTCATGAAGGACGTATGAGTGTATAACAGAATGCTTTGCTACAGCTGGGCTCTGTCAGAGTGACCCTACTCTTATAGCTATCTCCATCACCAATATAGACCATGTTCTCTCTCTCTGTCCACTCTCTCTCTCCCCTCCCTCTCTCTCTCTATCTTGTTCTCTCTCTCTTTATTCCCCCTCTCTCTCTCCTCCTCTCTGTCCCCCTCACTCTTTCCCCCTCTCTCTCTGCCCCTCTCTCTCTACCCCTCTCCCTCTCTCTTTCTCTCTGTGTGTCTCTCTCTGCCTCCCTCTCAGAGGCAGGCTAAGTACACAGAGAACAAGCTGAAAGCGGTCAAGGCGAGGAATGAGTACCTGCTGGCTCTGGAGGCTACGAACAGCTGTGTCTTCAAATACTACATCCACGACCTGTCTGACATCATCGACGTGAGTACACACACTCACACACACACCACAAAACAGCACACAAACCTGTTGGACATGGTCAAATAGGAACTCCAGCCAGGAGTCTTTCTGAGGACCAGAGAACAAGTCATTATGTAGCCCAACCTATCCCCTCCCTCATCTCATCCCCCTCCTCCCCCCTCTCCCTGCAGCAGGTAAGACCAGTGGCTTTCCCCTCATCCCCCATCCTTCCTCCTCCCTTCTTTCTCACTGGCAGGGCTCCCCTCTCTACAGCCTCCTCCCTCCTCCTCTCTTCCCTGACCCTTAACGAGGACCTCCTCCTCTTCTCTTTCCCCCCTTCCTTCCCTCTCTCCTCGTCTCCTCTCCTCTCTGGTCTCATTACTGTAGACTGTTCCCCACTAGAGACTGAGAACCTGTGGGTTAGCTTCTGGTTGTATGAACAGCAATGATGATGATTGGTAAACAAATACAGTGCATTCGGAAAATATTCAGACCCCTTGACTTTTTCCCAAATTTTGTTACGTTACAGCCTTATTCTAAAATTGATTTTAAAAAATTCTACACACGATACCCCATAATGACAAAGCTAAAAAAACAGAAATTCAATTGATTGGACATGATTTGGAAATGCACACACCAGTCTATATAAGGTCCCACAGTTGACAGAGCATATCAGAGCAAAAACCAAGTAATGAGGTGGAAGGAATTGTCCTTAGAGCTCAGAGACAGGATTGTGTCGAGGCACATATCTGGGGAAGGGTGCCAAAAGATTTCTGCAGCATTGAAGGTCCCCAAGAACACAGTGCCCTCCATCATAAATGGAAGAAGTGTGGAACCACCAAGACTCTTGGTCAGGGAAGTGACCAAGAACTCGATGGTAACTCTGACAGAGCTCCAGAGTTCCTCTGTGGAGATGGGAGAACCTTCCAGGACAGCCATCTCTCCAGCAATCCACCAATAAGGCCTTTATGTTAGAGTGGCCAGATGGAAGTCTTGACAGCCCGCAGTTTGCCAAAAGGCACCTAAAGACTCTCAGGCCATGAGAAACAAGATTCTGGTCTGATGAAACTAAGATTGAACTCTTTGGCCTGAATGCCAAGTGTCACATCTGGAGGAAACCTGGCAACATCCCTACAGTGAAGCATCATGCTGTGGGGATGTTTTTTCAGCAGCAGGGACTGTGAGACTAGTCAGGATCGAGGGAAAGATGAACAGAGCAAAGTACAGAGAGATCCTTGATGAAAACCTGCTCAAGAGCAATCAGGAACAGGGCAAAGGTTCACCTTCCAATGGGACAATTTATTTATTTAACCTTTATTTAACTAGGCAAGTCAGTTAAGAACAAATTCTTATTTTCAATGATGGCCTGGGAACAGTGGGTTAACTGCCTTGTTCAGGGGCAGAACGACAGATTTGTACCTTGTCAGCTCGGGGATTCGAACTTGCAACAGTTACTAGTCCAATGCTCTAACCACTAGGCTACGCTGCCGCCCCAATGACCCTAAGCACACAGCCAAGACAACGCAGGAGTGGCTTCGGGACAAGTCTCTGAATGTGATTGAGTGGCCCAGCCAGATCCCGGACTTGAACCCGATTGAACAAAAAAAAGTCAATGGGTCTTAATACTTTCCAAAGGCGCTGTAGTTCCACTGCTCCTTCACTCATTCTGACTCATGTAGCATGTAGCATACCTTCACTATCATGAATGATGGTGTAGCTTGTAGCATACCTTCACTATCATGAACGATGGTGTAGCATGTAGCATACCCTTACTATCATGAATGATGGTGTAGCTTGTAGCATACCCTCACTATCATGAACGATGGTGTAGCATGTAGCATACCCTTACTATCATGAATGATGGTGTAGCTTGTAGCATACCCTCACTATCATGAACGATGGTGTAGCATGTAGCATACCCTTACTATCATGAATGATGGTGTAGCTTGTAGCATACCCTCACTATCATGAACGATGGTGTAGCATGTAGCATACCCTTACTATCATGAATGATGGTGTAGCTTGTAGCATACCCTCACTATCATGAACGATGGTGTAGCATGTAGCATACCCTCACTATCATGAACGATAGTGTAGCATGTAGCATACCCTTACTATCATGAATGATGGTGTAGCTTGTAGCATACCCTCACTATCATGAACGATGGTGTAGCATGTAGCATACCCTCACTATCATGAACGATGGTGTAGCATGTAGCATACCCTCACTATCATGAACGATGGTGTAGCATGTAGCATACCCTTGCTATCATGAATGATGGTGTAGCTTGTAGCATACCCTCACTATCATGATTGATGGTGTAGCATGTAGCATACCCTCACTATCATGAATGATGGTGTAGCATGTAGCATACCCTCACTATCATGAATGATGGTGTAGCATGTAGCATACCCTCACTATCATGAATGATGGTGTAGCATGTAGCATACCCTCACTATCATGAATGACGGTGTAGCATGTAGCATACCCTCACTATCATGAATGACGGTGTAGCATGTAGCATACCCTCACTATCATGAATGACGGTGTAGCATGTAGCATACCCTCGCTATCATGAATGACGGTGTAGCATGTAGCATACCCTCACTATCATGAATGACGGTGTAGCATGTAGCATACCCTCACTGTCATGAATGACGGTGTAGCATGTAGCATACCCTTACTATCATGAATGACTGTGTAGCATGTAGCATTTTTGAATGGACGTCCACGGGAATATCTCATTACCAAATACGTATTGCTTTGATTTCACCCATGCCTTTCTCGGCTATTTCTGCTGAATTGAACATCTCTCTCTCTGTCTGTCTCCCCACCACATCCCTCTGTCAGTGCTGTGACCTGGGCTACCATGCCAGTCTCCACCGTGCGCTGCGGACCTACCTGTCAGCGGAGATGAACGTGGAGACGTCTAAACACAGCGGTCTGGAGGGCCTGGAGAGAGCAGTAGAGAGCCTGGAGCCCAACGGGGACAAGCAGAGACTGATGGAGACCTACAACAACGTCTTCTGTCCCCCCATGCGCTTCGACTTCCAGTCACACATGGGAGACACGGTACGTGAGTGTGGTGGTGGGGGGGGTATACGTGCTGTGGGGGGGGGGGGGGTCGGGCTGGTTGGGTGGGGGGTGGAGGGGTTAGTAAGTGTGTGAGTTTAAATCCGGAATCCGTAGCGATGAAACCGCCACGTCCGTTTCTGATAGAACATCAACAAAGATTTGACTTCAGTCGACAAAGACAGTTTTCCCCTGTGACATGATTGAACCCACGGTAGAACACTAGAATATGTAGTATGATTAAACATGATTTATTTTACTATGAATGCGCCTGGGGTGACCGGTATGTGGATCTCAGCTGTAAACATATTGTCTGTGTCTCTCTCTCTAGATGGGGGTAGTATGTGGATCTCAGCTGTAAACATATTGTCTCTCTCTCTCTCTCTCTCTCTCTCTCTCTCTCTCTCTCTCTCTCTCTCTCTGTAGATGGGTGTAGTATGTGGATCTCAACTGTAAACATATTGTCTCTCTCTCTCTCTCTAGATGGGGGTAGTATGTCGATCTCAGCTGTAAACATATTGTCTCTCTCTCTCTCTCTCTCTCTCTCTGTAGATGGGGGTAGTATGTGGATCTCAGCTGTAAACATATTGTCTCTCTCTCTCTCTCTCTCTGTAGATGGGGGTAGTATGTGGATCTCAGCTGTAAACATATTGTCTCTCTCTCTCTCTCTCTGTAGATGGGGGTAGTATGTGGATCTCAGCTGTAAACATATTGTCTCTCTCTCTCTCTCTCTCTGTAGATGGGGGTAGTATGTGGATCTCAGCTGTAAACATATTGTCTCTCTCTCTCTCTCTCTCTGTAGATGGGGGTAGTATGTGGATCTCAGCTGTAAACATATTGTCTCTCTCTCTCTCTCTCTCTCTCTGTAGATGGGGGTAGTATGCGCCCAGCAGCCGTTAGAAGGGGAGTTACTCCAGAGGTGTCAGCAGCTGCGGTCCCGTCTCTCCACCCTCACGATCGAGAACGAGGAGGTTGAGACCTGCACTCTTCCGCCTCATCACTCCATTTTACCCTCTTCATCTCCCCCATCTCCCCCTTCATCACTCACTCCATCATTTCACCTCCTCCGACCTCCTCTCTCACACCATCTTTCCGTAGCCTCCTCTGTTCGCGGGACAGTTTGGATTCGTCTGTGGCTTTCCACTCACACCAGTTTCACCCACATTTCGAAGAGAAACAAGAAAAGGAAAATGAAAAAAACACCCTTTCCTTGTCTACATTCACAGTCTTCTAGCCAGCTCTGACTTTGCTCATAGCTACTTTTATCGAGGATTAATGTCCTTGCTATGACTGAGATATGTGCTTGTCTCACCTAGCTATCTTAAGATGGAAACACTTAACTGTCAGTCGCTCTGGATAAGAGCATCTGCTAAATGACACAAATGTAAAATGTAAACATCTGTAAACCGAGTTTATGAAACCATCTCTCTCGCTCTCTCCCTCTCTCTCTCACCCCCCCTCCTTTCTCTCTCTCCCTCTCTCTCACCCCCCCTCCTTTCTCTCCCTCTCTCTCTCACCCCCCCTCCTTTCTCTCCCTCTCTCTCTCACCCCCTCCTCTCTCTCCCTCTCTCTCTCACCCCCCCTCCTTTCTCTCTCTCCCTCTCTCTCACCCCCTCCTCTCTCTCTCTCTCTCACCCCCCTCCTCTCTCTCCCTCTCTCTCTCTCACCCCCCCTCCTTTCTCTCTCTCTCTCCCTCTCTATCTTCCTCTCTCTCCCTCTCTCTAGGTGAAGAAGACTATGGAGGCCACTCTGTCGACCATCCAGGACATGGTCACCGTGGAGGACTATGACGTCAGCGAGTGTTTCCACCACAGCAACTCCATGGAGTCGGTCAAGTCCACCATGAGCGAGTCATTCCTCAGCAAACCCAGCCTGGCCAAGAGACGGGCCAATCAGCAGGAGACGGAGCAGTTCTACTTCACTGTGAGAGCCAATAACAGAGCAGAGATTGTGAGGTGTTGCTGTGGTGATAGGCACATTCACATACGCTGCCTAAGGAGGGGTCAGTGATGTGTTGATGACACATACTCAAACACTTTGCACAGTTACTAATGGCCCGTCCCCCGTCCTCCGTCCCCCCCCCCTCTCTCTCTCTGTACTGTAGAAACTGAAGGAGTTTCTGGAGGGACGGAACCTGATCACCAAACTGGAGGCCAAACATGAGCTGATACAGAAGACTCTGGGAGAGAGTGAGACACACACACACACACACACACACACACACACACACACACACACACACACACACACACACACACACACAGTCACAGATGGCTTCAACTGGATGTTTTTAACTGAGCATGTCACTGCTAGGACAAATAGTTTGAACACGTTTCCAATAGCGTGTGAAGAGAGATGTTTGTGTGTGTGAGTGTGTGAGAGAGCAGAACATAGCAGGGATTGGAGGACGGGGGGGGGGGTGTGGGAGGCCATAGAGAGCAGACGCGTGTTGGGCCACACGAAGGGCCACACTGGGGAGCAGGATGGGACAGGGGGGATAGGATATGTATGTGTCGGCTGGGAGGGAGGGAGGGAGGAAGAGCACAGCTGTGGATTGGAGGGGGAGATCCTCTGGGATAGCTGGAGTTATGGCTCCTACAGGAAAACCATGTGTGCGTTAGCGTGTGTGTGTGGTAGCGTGTGTGTGTGTTAGCGTGTGTGTGTTAACGCGCGTGTGTGTGTTAGCGCGTGTTTGAGCGTGTGTGTGTGTGTGTTAGCGTGTGTTTGTGTGTTAGCGTGTGTTTGTGTGTGTGTGTTAGTGTGTGTGTTAGCGTGTGTGTGTGTGTGTTAGTTTGTGTGGGTGTGTGTGTGTTAGCATGTGTTTGTGTGTGTGTTAGCATGTGCTTGTGTGTTTGTTTGTTAGCGTGTGTTTGTGTGTGTGTTAGCATGTGTTTGTGTGTTTGTTTGTTAGCGTGTGTTTGTGTGTGTGTTAGCATGTGTTTGTGTGTTTGTTTGTCAACGTGTGTGTGTGTGTGTGTTTGTGTGTGTGTGTTTGTGTTTGTGTGTTTGTTTGTCAACGTGTGTGTGTGTGTTTGTGTTTGTGTGTGTGTATTCCAGGGGAAGTCTGTCACAGTTTGCTGCGGCCATTTCCCTCTGCCTCTGTCTCTTGCTTCTGCTATAACTAACAGTTTTTTCTCTGGCTTTCTCCCCTCCCCCTCTTCCTGTGTCTTCCCTGCTTTAGGTCAGAAGACTGACTGTTGTCTTGCCAGGTAGGTGAAGGAAGGAAACACACACACTTCCCATCAGGAGGTTCTATAGTAGACTCTACGGTCTGTTTGACTGTCTACAAGTGTGTATTTATGGACACATACTCATTATTCTGTTAGCGCACATTGTGTTTGTGTGTGTGTGTGTGTGTGTGTGTGTGTGTGTGTGTGTGTGTGTGTGTGTGTGTGTGTGTGTGTGTTCACATACACTCCCCTATGTATTTATTTGGACAGTGAAGCTAAAAGGTTTAATTTGGCTCTATACTGCAGCATTTTGGATTTGGATTCAAATATTTCATGAGGCAACAGTGCAGAATGTGACCTTTTAATTGAGGGTATTTTTCTGTTTTACCATTTTGAAGTGAAGGCACTTCATGTGTCTAGTCCCCCCATTTGAAAGTGTCAAGAGCATTTGGACAAATGTACTTATAGTGTATTAAAGTAGTCAAGAGTTTAGTATTTGGTCCCATATTCCAAGCACACAGTCACTACTTCAAGATTGTGACTACAAACTTGTTGGATGCTTGTTTGTTTTGCTATGGTTGTGTTTCAGATGACAGTGCCTTCAGAACGTCTTCCCACCCCTTGACTTTTCCACATTTTGTTATGTTACAGCCTGAATTTAGAATGGATTAAATTGAGATTTATTTTGTCACTGGCCTACACACAATACTCCATAATGTCAAAGTATTTTTGTTGTATATATTTTTTTTTACAAATGATTTAAAAATGAAAAGCTGAGGAGTTCAGGAGTAAAAATGTGCTTAACAATACACATAACATGAACATAACATGAACATAACATGCACTAATAGTATTTAACATGATTTTTGAGTGACTACCACATCTCTATACCCGACACATACAATTATCTGTAAGGTCCCTCAGTCGAGCAGTGAATTTCAAACACAGATTCAATCACAATAAACAGGGAGGTTTGCCAATGCCTTGCAAAGAAGGGCAGCTATTGGTAGATGGGTACAAATAAAAAAGCAGACATTGAATATCCCTTTGGGCGTGGCAAAGTTGTTAATTACACTTTGGATGGTGTATCAATACACACAGTCACTACAAAGATACAGGCGTCCTTCCTAACTCAGTTGCCGGAGAGGAAGGAAACTGCTCAGGGATTTCACCATGAGGCCCATGGGGACTTTAATAGCTGTGATAGGAGAAAACTGAGGATGGATCAACAACACTGTAGTTACTCCACAATACTCACCTAATTGACAGAGTGAAAAGAAGGAAGCCTGTACAAAATTTTAATATTCCAAAACATGCATCCTGTTTGCAACAAGACACCCAAGTAATACGGAAAAATATGTGGCAAAGAAATTCACTTTTTGTCCTGATGTGTTATGTTTGGGGCAAATCGATTGCAACATATTACTGAGTACCACTCTCCATATTTTCAAGCATAGTGGTGGCTGCATCATGTTATGAGTATGCTTGTAATCGTTAAGGACTGGGAAGTTTTTCAGGATAAAAATAAACGGAATGGAGCAAAGTACAGGCAAAATCCTAGAGAAAAACCTGGCTCAGTCTGCTTTCCACCAGACACTGGAAGATTAATTCACCTTTCAGCAGGACAATAACCTAAAACACAAGGCCAAATCTACACTGGAGTTACTTACCAAGAAGTCGGTGAATGGCCGAGTTTACAGTTTTGATTTAAATATGCTTGAAAATATTTGGTAAATGTTCCACTATCCAGGTGTGGAAAGCTCTTAGAGACTTACCTAGAAAGACTCACAGCTGTAATCACTTCCTAAGGTGATTCCAACATGTATTGACTTAGTTGGTTGAATACTTATCTAATGAAGATATATTATTTTTTTATTGTTTGTTTTTTGTTTTTTTTACAAAATGTTCAAATTTTTCATCCACTTGAATATTAGAGAGTATTTTGTGTAGATAGTTGACAAAAAAAATGAAACCCATTTTAATTCCACCTTTCACAAAATGTAAAAAAAGGAAAGGGGTGTGAATACTTTCTGAAGGCACTATATGTTGTACCCAATAGAAATGAATGGTAAATCATGTATTTTTGTCATTTTGGAGTCACTTTTATTGTAAATACGAATAGAATGTTTCTGAACACTTCTACGTTAATGTGGATGCTACCAAGACTACGGATAATCATGAATGAACCCTGAATAAGGATGAGTGAGAAAGTTACAGAGGACAAAGATCATACCCCCGCAAAGAAACGCTAACCTCCCCTTTTATTGGTTATGGTGAGAGGTTAGCATTTTGGGAGGGGGTATGATCTTTGTTCCTCTTTAACTTTCTCAGTATAGAGCATCATTTACACATTTTAGCTACGCTGTCCAAATAAATACATCATTTCCAGAGTTGTGTTTAAATAGTATCTCTGAAGGCGTGATGACAGAACAGTGTTCTCTCACCTTCTCACTTGTTCTCTCTCTCTCTCTCTCTCTCTCTCTCTCTCTCTCTCTCTCTCCCTCCAGTGACAGGAGGAACTCTGCACTACGGAAGCAGGTAATTTTCTCTCTCCATTCAGAGTGTGGTTTCCTGTGTGTACGTTTCTCTCTCTGCGTATGGGGGTTTTACCTTTGTCCTGGACTCACTGTCCACTGCTCTGCATGTTATGCACCATCCCCATGCCGTTCTCTTGTTAGGTCTACAGACCACACCATCTGAAACAGTTCTGCAGGTAAACTGTACTGTATTAGAAGGGTCAGTGCTATCCTGGATCCTTGGGACATCCCTACCCTAACCTTAACGATATCCCCTTACCTGACCCTAACCTTAACTCTGACCTTAAACCTTACCTTAGCCATTGTACATTGCCACTTTAATGGGGTATATCAGAAGAGAGAGATTCCAGTTCTATTATAACATCCAGTGAGTCTAGCTAGCTGCTATGATCCCCCCCCCCCCATTCTGTATTCTCGCGCTTCCCTCTCCACGATGAAACCTCTTCCTCCTCGGGGGGTGTGAGTGTGTGTGTGTGTGTGTGTGTGTGTGTGTGAGTGTGAGTGTGCGTGCGTTCAAGCATGCCTGCCTCCTTTTGTGCCGGGTGCCTGATTGCGTATGTGATTCTTGTATCCGTGTGCACAGAGGGAAATGGTCAGGGAATTGTCCTCCCTCTCCTGGTTACCTCTGCGGCGTATTCACTCCTTCTCTAATTCCCCTCTCCTCCTCCTCCTCCTCCTCCTCTCTCAGGAGGCTGGCCAGGTCATCCCTCTGATGGTGGAGAGCTGTATCCGCTTCATCAGTCGCCATGGTGAGGACGCCCTGCTACGTGCTCTCATTGGCTGGGTCTCTGTTGAATAGGCCAATGACTGGCTGTGTCTCTGTTGACTGTGCCAATGACTGGCTGTGTCTCTGTTGACTGTGCCAACGACTGGCTGTGTCTCTGCCTGTGTGGATAGGTGTTTTGTGGTTGGCTTTAATAATAATAATAGTATAACCTTAGGTATCAAGACATTGCAATATAAATAATTAAAATACAACAGAATAATAAACAGCCTGTGTCGGCGGTCTGTCGTCTAGACGATCAGTAACATTTCTCTCTCTCTCTCTCGCTCGCTCGCTCACTTTCCAGTTCAATTCAAAGGGTTTTATTGGCATGGGAAACATATGTTAACATTGCCATAGCAGGAGAAATAGATTATAGACAAAAGTGAAATAAACAATAAAACGAATTAACAGTAAACATTACACTCACAAAAGTTCCAAAGGAATAGAGACATTTCCAATGTCATATTATGTATATATACAGTGTTGTAACGATATGCAAATAGTTAAAGTACAAAAGGGAAAATAAATAAACATAAATATGGGTTGTATTTACAATGGTGTTTGTTCTTCACTGGTTGCCCATTTCTTGCTGCTGTGATAGCTGCTGTGATAGCTGCTGTGATAGCTGCTGTGATAGCTGCTGTGATAGCACACGGGACTCTTCTTCAGGTTCGTCTCTCTGTAGGTGATGTCTTTGTTATGGAAGGTTTGGGAATCGCTTCCTTTTAGGTGGTTGTAGAATTTAACGTCTCTCTCCCTCTCGCTCTCTCTCTCGCTCTCTCTCTCCCCCTCGCTCTCTCTCTCCCCCTCGCTCTCTCCCTGCAGGTCTGCACCATGAGGGCATCTTCAGAGTGTCTGGCTCTCAGGTGGAGGTCAACGACATCAAGAACTCCTTTGAGAGAGGCAAGACTACACTACCCAGAAATCCTAGCTCCAGCGATAGCATAAATAGAAGGACCTGCTTATCTCACAATACTCCTTCATCCTCCCTTCCTCCTCTGTCTGTAGGTGAGGACCCGTTGGCGGGGGATCAGAATGATCACGACATGGACTCCATCGCTGGCGTTCTGAAGCTCTACTTTAGAGGCCTGGACCACGCCCTCTTCCCCAAGGAAGTCTTCCATGACCTCATATCCTGCGTCTGTGAGTCTCCTCCAGCGCCATGCCTTTTCCATTATCTTACCCTATAAAAAGACCACTGTCCACTAATGAGTGTGTACATGTGTATGTATTTACCCTTTGTGTGTGTTCTGTTTCAGCTATGGAGAACCTGCAGGAGAGGGCTGTCCACATCAGGAAGGTTCTGCTGTCTCTGCCCAGCAACACTCTCATCATCATGAGATACCTGTTTGCCTTCCTCAACTAGTGAGTAACGCTGCACTAACGCTATTACAACACAAATGGAACGTTACTACAGGTCCGTGAGTAACACGACTGGTGATCCCACCGCACTACCAAAGCTGTGCTCGGGCTAATCTGGAATGTTCTATTCAGAGTCTCCCGTCCCTCTATCCTTCCCTTTCATCCCTCCCTCCCCTCTCTGCGGTCTGCGTCTAGCCATATGGTTTCTCCAGCCAGCGGAATCTGTTCCAGTTTCACTATCATTGCCAGAATGAGGTGTGTGTGTGTGTGTGTGTGTGTGTGTGTGTGTGTGTGTGTGTGTGTGTGTGTGTGTGTGTGTGTTTCCCATGCTGGTATAAATGGCTGCTCTGTGTCTGTCCGCCCTTACAGCTCTCCCCTGGGTCATGCAGGACACCAGATGTACCAGAGTCACCCTTTACTACTGCTACTACACACACACACACACACACACACACACACACACCTACAAGGGGCCAAACCTTAACCTCTCAGCTTTGATGACTAAACCCTCCACTCTGGGGGTGGAGGTAGAGAGAGAGAGAGAGAGAGAGAGAGAGAGAGAGAGAAGGAAGGAGGGAGGGAGGGAGGAGGAGAAAAAGAGGGGGAGAGGAGTGTAACTTGAGCACCCAGACAGGCCTCTTATGATGAAACCTGTTTGGAGCCGGTCCATTTTGTCCAAGTGATTCAACATGACCCCCAACACTCCTGGCCCTCTCTACCCCTCCCCCCTCCCCCATGGCTTATCCTCTGCTCTCTGTCACCACTCTTGGGGGGGGGGGGGAGTGTGGTCAGACTGTCTAGCCTTGTCCCCGAGAGTGCACTCATCCACACAAGATTGAATGGACTTGCAGACCTTTTGGGTTGGAAAGCACCTTCAAAGCACCAGTCTAATGCATGGTTGTTATGGGGTCTGGAATAGAAAAACAAGCAAGAGACCAGGCAGTTTAAAGAGGTCATGAGCTGCCTGAGAGCTTTATAGCACATTCTGTAGCCTGAGAGCTTTATAGCACATTCTGTAGCCTGAGAGCTTTATAGCACATTCTGTAGCCTGAGAGCTTTATAGCACATTCTGTAGCCTGAGAGCTTTATAGCACATTCTGTAGCCTGAGAGCTTTATAGCACATTCTGTAGCCTGAGAGCTTTATAGCACATTCTGTAGCCTGAGAGCTTTATAACACATTCTGTAGCCTGAGAGCTTTATAACACATTCTGTAGCCTGAGAGCTTTATAACACATTCTGTAGCCTGAGAGCTTTATAGCACATTCTGTAGCCTGAGAGCTTTATAGCACATTCTGTAGCCTGAGAGCTTTATAACACATTCTGTAGCCTGAGAGCTTTATAGCACATTCTGCAGCCTGAGAGCTTTATAGCACATTCTGTAGCCTGAGAGCTTTATAACACATTCTGTAGCCTGAGAGCTTTATAGCACATTCTGTAGCCTGAGAGCTTTATAGCACATTCTGTAGCCTGAGAGCTTTATAGCACATTCTGCAGCCTGAGAGCTTTATAGCACATTCTGCAGCCTGAGAGCTTTATAGCACATTCTGTAGCCTGAGAGATTTATAGCACATTCTGTAGCCTGAGAGCTTTATAGCACATTCTGTAGCCTGAGAGCTTTATAGCACATTCTGTAGCCTGAGAGATTTATAGCACATTCTGTAGCCTGAGAGCTTTATAGCACATTCTGTAGCCTGAGAGCTTTATAGCACATTCTGTAGCCTGAGAGCTTTATAACACATTCTGCAGCCTGAGAGCTTTATAACACATTCTGTAGCCTGAGAGCTTTATAGCACATTCTGCAGCCTGAGAGCTTTATAGCACATTCTGTAGCCTGAGAGCTTTATAGCACATTCTGTAGCCTGAGAGATTTATAGCACATTCTGTAGCCTGAGAGCTTTATAGCACATTCTGTAGCCTGAGAGCTTTATAGCACATTCTGTAGCCTGAGAGCTTTATAGCACATTCTGTAGCCTGAGAGCTTTATAGCACATTCTGTAGCCTGAGAGCTTTATAGCACATTCTGTAGCCTGAGAGCTTTATAACACATTCTGCAGCCTGAGAGCTTTATAACACATTCTGTAGCCTGAGAGCTTTATAGCACATTCTGCAGCCTGAGAGCTTTATAGCACATTCTGTAGCCTGAGAGCTTTATAGCACATTCTGTAGCCTGAGAGATTTATAACACATTCTGTAGCCTGAGAGATTTATAGCACATTCTGTAGCCTGAGAGCTTTATAGCACATTCTGCAGCCTGAGAGATTTATAGCACATTCTGTAGCCTGAGAGCTTTATAGCACATTCTGTAGCCTGAGAGCTTTATAGCACATTCTGTAGCCTGAGAGCTTTATAGCACATTCTGTAGCCTGAGAGCTTTATAGCACATTCTGTAGCCTGAGAGCTTTATAGCACATTCTGTAGCCTGAGAGCTTTATAGCACATTCTGTAGCCTGAGAGCTTTATAGCACATTCTGTAGCCTGAGAGCTTTATAGCACATTCTGTAGCCCGAGAGATTTATAGCACATTCTGTAGCCTGAGAGCTTTATAGCACATTCTGTAGCCCGAGAGCTTTATAGCAAATTCTGTAGCCTGAGAGATTTATAGCTCATTCTGTAGCCTGAGAGCTTTATAGCACATTCTGTAGCCTGAGAGCTTTATAGCACATTCTGTAGCCTGAGAGATTTATAGCACATTCTGTAGCCCGAGAGATTTATAGCACATTCTGTAGCCTGAGAGCTTTATAGCACATTCTGTAGCCCGAGAGCTTTATAGCAAATTCTGTAGCCTGAGAGATTTATAGCTCATTATGTAGCCTGAGAGCTTTATAGCACATTCTGTAGCCTGAGAGCTTTATAGCACATTCTGTAGCCTGAGAGATTTATAGCTCATTCTGTAGCCTGAGAGCTTTATAGCATATTCTGTAGCCTGAGAGCTTTATAGCACATTCTGCAGCCTGAGAGCTTTATAGCACATTCTGTAGCCTGAGAGCTTTATAGCACATTCTGTAGCCTGAGAGCTTTATAGCACATTCTGTAGCCTGAGAGCTTTATAGCACATTCTGTAGCCTGAGAGATTTATAACACATTCTGTAGCCTGAGAGATTTATAGCACATTCTGTAGCCTGAGAGCTTTATAACACATTCTGTAGCCTGAGAGCTTTATAGCACATTCTGTAGCCTGAGAGCTTTATAGCACATTCTGTAGCCTGAGAGATTTATAGCACATTCTGTAGCCTGAGAGCTTTATAGCACATTCTGCAGCCTGAGAGCTTTATAGCACATTCTGTAGCCTGAGAGCTTTATAGCACATTCTGTAGCCTGAGAGCTTTATAGCACATTCTGTAGCCTGAGAGCTTTATAGCACATTCTGCAGCCTGAGAGCTTTATAGCACATTCTGTAGCCTGAGAGCTTTATAGCACATTCTGTAGCCTGAGAGCTTTATAGCACATTCTGTAGCCTGAGAGCTTTATAGCACATTCTGTAGCCTGAGAGCTTTATAGCACATTCTGTAGCCTGAGAGATTTATAGCTCATTCTGTAGCCTGAGAGCTTTATAGCACATTCTGTAGCCTGAGAGCTTTATAGCACATTCTGTAGCCTGAGAGCTTTATAACACATTCTGTAGCCTGAGAGCTTTATAACACATTCTGTAGCCTGAGAGCTTTATAGCACATTCTGTAGCCTGAGAGATTTATAGCTCATTCTGTAGCCTGAGAGCTTTATAGCACATTCTGTAGCCTGAGAGCTTTATAGCACATTCTGTAGCCTGAGAGCTTTATAACACATTCTGTAGCCTGAGAGCTTTATAACACATTCTGTAGCCTGAGAGCTTTATAGCACATTCTGTAGCCTGAGAGATTATAGCTCATTCTGTAGCCTGAGAGCTTTATAGCACATTCTGTAGCCTGAGAGCTTTATAGCACATTCTGTAGCCTGAGAGCTTTATAGCACATTCTGTAGCCTGAGAGCTTTATAACACATTCTGCAGCCTGAGAGCTTTATAGCACATTCTGTAGCCTGAGAGCTTTATAGCACATTCTGTAGCCTGAGAGCTTTATAGCACATTCTGTAGCCTGAGGGAATGGAACCCTGCTTTCCACTAATCCTGGTTAAAACATTACAGTCCTGCACCCACCCACACAGTCTTTCTGGTTTAGACATTGCAGTCGTATACACACAGAGACACGGACACAGATGATGGGTAATGATTTCAACAGGAATGTGATAAAGGCGGTACGTGTGTGTGTGTGTTCATGTCTGTGTGTTCGTGCTTAACCCTCTCTTCTCTCCCCAGCCTGTCCCGGTACAGTGAGGACAACATGATGGATCCCTATAACCTGCTGTCCTCTCTCCCCAGCCTGTCCCGGTACAGTGAGGACAACATGATGGATCCCTATAACCTGCTGTCCTCTCTCCCCAGCCTGTCCCGGTACAGTGAGGACAACATGATGGATCCCTATAACCTGCTGTCCTCTCTCCCCAGCCTGTCCCGGTACAGTGAGGACAACATGATGGATCCCTATAACCTGCTGTCCTCATCTCCCCAGCCTGTCCCGGTACAGTGAGGACAACATGATGGATCCCTATAACCTGCTGTCCTCTC
Organism: Salmo trutta; assembly: GCF_901001165.1. NCBI lineage: Eukaryota > Metazoa > Chordata > Actinopteri > Salmoniformes > Salmonidae > Salmo > Salmo trutta. The sequence continues at coordinate 48,510,068 of NC_042972.1, read as the reverse complement.
TCCCCAGCCTGTCCCGGTACAGTGAGGACAACATGATGGATCCCTATAACCAGCTGTCCTCTCTCCCCAGCCTGTCCCGGTACAGTGAGGACAACATGATGGATCCCTATAACCTGCTGTCCTCTCTCCCCAGCCTGTCCCGGTACAGTGAGGACAACATGATGGATCCCTATAACCTGGCCATCTGCTTCGGGCCCACACTGATGTCAGTCCCAGAGAGCTGTGACCAGGTGTCCTGTCAGGCCCACGTTAACGAGCTCATCAAGACCATCATCATCCACCACGACGGGGTCTTCCCCGGACCACGGGACCTGCAGGGGCCCGTCTACATCAGCCCAGGGGCCACTGACGAGTACTGGTGAGTGGGGGCGCAGGAGTAGGGGACAGTGTGTGTGTGTGTGCGTGCGTGTGAGGCAGAGAGGTGCAGGGGCCCCTATACGAGTAGTGAGGTAGACACAAGGGACCTGTTTACTACTGAGAACTGGTGAGCTGTGTGTGTGTGTGTGAGGTAGAAAGTGGTAGAGACGGGACTAGGGGATGGGGAAGGGTTTTGGGGGGGGGGGTGTAGTGATTTAAGGGTCTGGCCCAGGCCAGAGGAGCCAGGAGGATCCGCTTACCCTCAGAGTGCTGATCTAAGGCCCAAAAGACACACACACACACACACACACACACACACACACACACACACACACACACACACACACACACACACACACACACACACACACCACACACACACACACCTAGGTTGGACCAGTCCATTAGTGTAACAGTAGAAGTGGCAGGTAGGCAGGCATGCCGGCCAGCTTGCCAAAGCAACCCAGAGACACTGCAGTAACGTCGAGGAACTTTCCAGTGAAGAAGATCTCTGCCTCTGGCCAGACCTGAAGTGTCTGTTTGTAACGAGACGAATGGAAGTATCTGATGTTGTCATATTGAAACCATTTCATCTCTCATCCTCTCATTCATAAACACATGAGCTCTTTTAGCTGAAATGTGTGTTCATCAGCTGTAGGTGGTCACATGGTTTACACACAGACACACACACCCCCAGGGAAAACACATGTACATATCTGGTCTGTTTTGCTGCGTGACCAGCTGTTTCAACAGTTGCTAATTTTCCCACCCCTGTTCAAAATCAAATCAAATCTCTCTCTCTCTCTCATCTCTCTCTCATCTCTCTCTCTCTCTCTCTCTCTCTCTCTCCTCTCTCTCTCTCTCTCTCTCTCTCTCTCTCTCTCTCTCTCAGTGATCCCCACTGTGAGCCCCCCCTGGTGGACATACCTGCTCCTAACACCATCTCTGTCATCCACAACAGCGATGATGGTGAGTACACAGCAATATGTACACACACACACACTGTTGAAAACATTTTTCTATCATTCTTTTTTGGACTGTGATGAGCTGAAGTTTGCCCACTGGTGGCAAACATGATGCCCACGGATGCCATGCTGCCCCCCCCCTCACTCCCTCACTCTGCCCCTAACTCTAAAGCTGCTTCTATCAGTAACATTCTGCTTCTGACTTCCCCTGGCCCCTGGCCACGTCCTACAGCCACACTCTGACCTCTTATATCCCCCTTATGAGCACTTCATAACAGCTGTGTGATCACTCTATGACTGTGTGCTCCCCAACCTCTTCGTCTGTTACCAACTGCTGTGGCACTAACCTGCTCGATACTAACACGCTTCCCTCTCTCTACCCCTGCCCCTCCTCCCCTGTTTCTCCCCTCTCTCTCCCCTGTTTCTCCCCTCTCCCTCCCCTGTTTTCTCCCCTCTCTCTCCCCTGTTTCTCCCCTCTCTCTCCCCTGTTTCTCCCCCCTCTCCCTCCCCTGTTTCTCCCCCCTCCTCCCCTGTTTTTCCCCCCTCTCTCCCCTGTTTCTCCCCTCTCCATCCCCTGTTTCTCCCCTCTCTCTCCCTGTTTCTCCCCCCTCCTCCCCTGTTTCTCTCCCCTGTTTCTCCCCTCTCTCTCCCCTGTTTCTCCCCTCTCCCTCCCCTCTCTCTCCCCTGTTTCTCCCCCCTCCTCCCCTGTTTCTCCCCCCTCTCTCCCCTGTTTCTCCCTCTCTCTCCCCTGTTTCTCCCCTCTCCCCTGTTTCTCCCCTCTCTTTCCCCTGTTTCTCCCCCCTCTCTCCCCTGTTTCTCCCCTCTCCCTCCCCTGTTTCTCCTCCCCTGTTTTCTCCCCTCTCTCTCCCTGTTTCTCCCCTCTCTCTCTCCTGTTTCTCCCCTCTCTTTCCTGTTTCTCCCCTCTCTCTCCCCTGTTTCTCCCCTCTCTCTCCCCTGTTTCTCCCCTCTCTCTCCCCTGTTTCTCCCCTCTCTCTCTCCTGTTTCTCCCCTCTCTCTCCCCTGTTTCTCCCCTCTCTCTCCCGTTTCTCCCCTGTTTCTCCCCTCTCTCTCCCCTGTTTCTCCCCTCTCTCTCTCCTGTTTCTCCCCTCTCTCTCCCCTGTTTCTCCCCTCTCTCTCCCCTGTTTCTCCCCTCTCTCTCCCCTGTTTCTCCCCTCTCTCCCCCCTGTTTCTCCCCTCTCTCTCCCGTTTCTCCCCTGTTTCTCCCCTCTCTCCCCCCTGTTTCTCCCCTCTCCCTCCCCTCTCTCACCCCTCTCTCTCCACTGTTTCTCCCCTCACTCTTCCCTGTTTCTCCCCTCACTCTTCCCTGTTTCTCCCCCCTCTCTCCCCTGTTTCTCCCCCTGTCCACCCCCCATTTCTCTCTCTCTCTCTTTATTTCTCCCTCCCCCTTCCTACCCTCTCTCTGACTCTCAGGCTCGTTGGTCGTTTCAGAATCGGACCCAATAGAGGCCATTGCTCGCTTCGACTTCTCCGGAAGGACCAACCAGGAGCTGTCATTTAAGAAGGGCGCGTCTCTCTTCCTTTTCCAGCGAGCCAGTGATGACTGGTGGGAGGGCCGACACAACGGAGTGGACGGGCTGGTGCCTCACCAGTACATAGTGGTTCAGGACATGTAAGAAACCACAAGACCAGTGGACACCAGTTTACACTAGTACAGAAGGTTTCAGACCAGTACAGACCTGTTCAGCTCAGAATAAACCAGTACAAACCAGTACAAACCAGTATAGACCAGTACAGGCCAGCATAGAGAAGATGAGAGAAAGGAGTTCTAGTTGGCTTGGCTGTAGTCTGATGTGTGTGTGTGTGTTCCAGGCCAGACGGGGGCAGAGGCAGTCCGAAGACTGAAGCGGAGTTGCAGGAGGAGAGAGTGTCCACTAGGGGCACCGCTGCCTCTCCTACTGGAGCTCATGTAGCGGACATCTACCTAGCCAACCTCAACAAGTAAGACACGCCAGGCACCAATCACAATACAGCATCTCGTCATTTACACCTTCACTGACCCAATCAGATCTCAGTCTGTTTTCACCTTCTCACTAACCATTCTGATCTCTCCCGCTTTCTCTTTTTCTTTCTTTCTCTCCCTCTTTCTCGCTCTCCCTCTCTCTCGCCTTCTCTTTTCTTTCTCGCTCTCTCCCCCTCTCTCTCTCTCTCTCTCTCTCTCTCTCTCTCTCTCTCTCTCTCTCTCTCTCTCTCTCTCCGTCTGTCAGGATGAGGAAGAGGCCTGAGTTGGGGAGTATCCGTAGGACCTTTTGGGGGTCTGAGGGGGTCCAGGGGGGTGATGTGTCCCTGTCTGGGGCGACAGGAGGGGGCGTAAGGACGGCCAGTCTGCCGGTGGGAGGGGCTCTGGTGAAGGAGTGCGGCGACAAGCGACCGGTCAGCGCCCATAGTGTCCTCAACTCCTCAATCACGCGCCACTCCTCTCTCAAGACCAAGGTAGCGTCATAAACACAGCTTCTATCAGTACTGTACTATTGTTCTTTTTCAGTTGTTGGGTATTATTATCTGTCAGTGGAGGCTGTTGAGGGGAGGACGGCTCATAGTAATGGCTGGAATGGAGTCAATGAAATGGTATAAAAGACATCAGACACGGGGTTATGAGCTGTCCTCCCCTCAGCAGCCTCCACTGTTCTCTGTTAATTCTTGTCATTGCTGATTGTAATGAGTCTTATTTGTTGTGTAGGTGGAGAGCCCTCAGTTCTGCAAGGCGACTACCACGGGCCGCTCTAAGAGCTTCAGCAACCACCGGCCCCTGGATCCTGAGGTCATCGCTCAGATTGAGCCCACCTCACAGGTGCGCCCATCTCTCACCTCTGACACCGCACCTCTCACCTTTGACCCCTCACCTCTCAGCCAAATATGTGCGCGCGTGTGTATTCTGATTTGTACCTGTCCGATCTCTCCTGTTTCAGGATATCGAGGCGGCTATGAGCTCTGCTCTGAGTGAGCTGAAGGAGCTGGAGAGGCAGAGCAGTGTGAAGCACACACACACCCCCGACGTGGTGCTGGACACGCTGGAGCAGCTGAAGGGTGTGTGTGGTGGCGGAGGAGGGGGCGCCTCCGAGCCCTCCAGTCCCCTCCACTCCCGTCTGCTGAGGGACAGCGAGGGCGCAGGGTCTCCACACTCTCACCCCCTCCAACGCAGCGCCTCGTCCGCCAGTGACGTCCCCTCCTCCTTCCGCCCCTCCAAGCCCAGGAGCCCCCTGCCCTCTTCCGCGTCCTCCTCTCTCGCCTCCTCAGCCCTCTCTGCCTCCACTCCCTCCTTCCGAGAGCCTCGCCCTCCAGCCACGCGGCCCAAGCCGGTGGTCTTCCCCAAGGGTGGAGGGGGCGGCAGTCCGGCTATGGGCTCCCCAACCACCACTGTCCCCCCAACCCCTCCTCCCCCACCCCCACCCCAGCCCAACGACAAGTCCTGCCCCGCCTGAGGGCACTCACTCTCACCCACACCCACCCACCCACACACACACACACACACACACACACACACACACACACACACACACACACACACACACACACACACACACACACACACACACACACACCCACACCCACCCACCCACACACACACACACACACACACACACACACACACACACACACACACACACACACACACACACACACACACCCCTTCGATCCACACACCCTGTCCCCATCTCCCCTCACCCCAGTGATAAGTGGAATAGCTCTCACCTTGGATCAGCTTACCCGCGCAAACTCTTAACCATTTATGGGGAAAACCCCCGAACCATATGTAAAGCATCCATGACTCAACTCTGCCCCCTCTTGGGAGCTTCAGTCATCACACCTCCCTTCTGACTGACACGGACCAATACAGAAAATCAAACGAGGCATCGAAATGGACAAACAGCCTGACAAAAAGAGATATGGCGCCCGTACTGTATATACTAGTGTGAGGTGTGCCTGTGTGAGGTGTGTGTGTGTGGCATACCTTACACTTGAGTGAGAGCACTGTTTGATTTTAAATAGATGGGACATTTAAGGACATTTATCCCCATACCGGAGTGGACGGGAGGATTGGTTCACCTGGTTGGCTGTGTGTGTGGCAGTGTGACTCCTGGATCCACACTCTCTTAGAACACACAGACCGACTGTGGAACAGAGAACACTAACTCTGTGGAGACGCCGTAACATGCTCACTCTGCTGCTTCAAGGCTGGATCGGCCAGCCTGGACAGAACGAGAGAGAGAGAGAGAGAGAGAGAGAGAGTCGGACTGATAGATGGATGGCTGGACAGATGGAGGGACAGAGATGAGGAGAGGACCAGAGGATGAAGCAGCTCCGGTGAAAAGCGGGGCTATATCTCAGATAGAAAAGCACTGGAGTTGAGAGTGCAGGGGGGAAACGCCTGTTTCTATGTGTGGAGGAGAGAGCTAGGTTACATCTCTGATCCTCCTAGTCGTCTGGGCAGCAAGCGGAGTGTTGTGGGGATTGATTATAACACATAATACTAACCAGTAGAGGTGCTTTACACCAGAGTCTTTTCTACTGTACTCTCCTACACTCTACATCAGGGCTTTTCAATTAGCGGCCAAAGTAATGCTGGTTTTCTTTTCTAAGTGGAAATTGATTGACCAACTAATGTCATTGATTTGCCAGAGAGTCCAATCACCTGTTTCCCAGGTGGGAAGGAGTCCCTAGAATTGAATGAGGTAGTGACGGGCCCCCCAGGACCAGAATTGAATAGCCCTGCTCTACATTCAGTACAACCAACATAGTGCAACGCTTGTCTGGCTTTCCAGCAGCACCTCCTGCTGGTGCATAAGGGCACGACATGGCCTTGCTCAATAACCACCCTTTCTTTAGCAATAAGAGTCTGACAGAGACTCATCAACTCAGCAGCATGCTAGGCCTGCTGCTTCTCACTCCCTTATATTCCAGGCATTAATATACGCTCTAATACAGAAGTAGAAAACACACACACACACACACACACACATGCATGACGTGTGTGTGTTCTGTGGCAGCTAAATGCCTTTTCAGGTTCTCCTCGCATGCTGGGGCCACAGCAGTCGCAGTGCTGACTGACTGACTGACTGACTGACTGACTGACTGACTGACTGCATCTATCTACAACACAAGCAACGCGCCTCTTCGACCAGCTACACGCAAATTACGACTCCAAACAAAATCCACAACCATGTTCTTTTCCTGTGTATATGTTTAATAATCATGATGATAACTGGAAAAGTGCAGATGAGGAATCTCAGTGAGGTGGAAAAGTGTGTTTAGATACGAGCACAAACGAACCTCGTCAAGCACATTCGGAAAAAATGATATTATGCTTATTTTCTTCCAGTTGTTAGTTAACCCTCAGAATATGTAATACTAAACTGTCTTTCAGTGACTCTTCACAGCTCTTACAACTGAAACTTAAAGGGAAATCCCACTCAATAAAATCATTTGGTATTTGTTTCATTAGTCCACTGTTGATACAGTCCCAAACTTGACTGCTGACAAGCAAAACATTTTTCAGGATGTTTTGCATCATCGTGATGATGTGGCCGGTGACACTTTGCTTCTTGAAACTCCCAACATCTTGAAAACTTGACCGTTGACCTTCAAAACATTTTGGGACTGTATCAACAGTGGACTAATGAAACAAATACCAAAATATAGTTTTTAAGTGGATTTGCCCATTAACTGCACATCATGAAGGGAACCAACTAATGGCAGCTTTTTGGAGACAGGGGGACCAGGAAGGGGACACAGACAGCATAGCCACTTCCTGTGTCACCAGAGCCACTCTGCTACCAGCATCACTGCTCACTAGGCTTAATGTTTGTGTGACTGACTAGTACTCAGTCCCAGTCATTTCAGCCATTTCTGGAAAAGTGTCACTCTGTTGTTCCTCTACCAATAGCATTGGTGTGAATCATGGCGGACCAGCATCCAATCATTTATTGGATTTATATAACCCAGTGACATGAGTTAAAGCGACAGCCCTGAGGTCTGTTCTGTTGCGCTCGTCTTTAAGAGAACCTCTGCTGTGACTCCCTAACTGTCTGTTACACAACTCTGACTGTCGCGTCACGTGGTCAATGTCAGAACAGTCCTGTCCGTCACTGTGAGATCATTTGCATTTTCTGTAGTCTGAACTGTGATTTGTCAAGGGGCGAGTGGACAGAATGTTTCGATTGGTCGAGGTCAGTGGGAGGCGGGATGCTGTAGCGATTGACAGCGTTACCACCCTGTCTGAGATCAGGAGCATCAGTGACAGGGCTCAGAGAACCCTCAGGGGAGAAGGGCAGAACAACTAGTTAACCATGCAGACATTTCTGTCTTTCCCCCTCTCCCTTTCACCCTCCTGTCTCTGTACCTTTCTCCTCCTAGCATTCTCCCTCTGTTCCCACAGACACACACCTTTTCCTTACAAATATCCCTCTGTCGAGTTCCCTCCCTTATTCCTCCCTCTCCACCCTGCAAACCCCAGGTATATAATTGTATTATTGCAATCTCAATTGCTCTGTAACAGGTGGTTGAATTCTTAAATGTAATGTTTTATCTCTGTGTGTATTTTCAGATGTATTTTACGATGTATTTTACATAGGGTTGCTCCCCTTACCTCATCTTTGGCCACTGGGGCGATTAGGCACGAACACACATGTCATACGAACACACACTCATGGGTGATGCTTTGTGGTTGGAGTCTTTGTTCACCTGGCTTCGCTGTATAAGGAGCTAGGAGCCTCAGTCTCCACACCGTATTATCATCGCACACTTGAAATGACAGTGTGCTCACGGACTGATTTGAGTGAGGATGATTTTTATTCTGATCTAACTATTGTTAAATATGCATTTCTTGCCCATTTGAAAACACAAGACCGGGAAAAAAAAGAAAAAAAATGACTGTAATGTCAAATATATTTATAGTTGTCTCTGTATTACCGGAGAATCCTATGTTAAGATGTACTTTGTATATACAATGTTGTACATTACAGAGGTACACTGTTTTTCTGGTACAATATTGTACAGTAATAGCAATAGTAGTTTAATCAAATAGGTCTTAAATAATTCTATGTCTAGTTCTTGTAGTAGACTTTTTTTTTAAATAAACATCGCTTGCTATAAAAGGTCTCTGCGTTGGTGGGGAGATTATGATGACAGTGACGGTGACGATGGATTGCAATGCATCTGGTTCTGTCTCCTCTCTCTCTCACACACTCATAGGATGAGACTTTTTGCATTCACCACTTGCGTCTTCAGAAGTGCTGCATCCACGGGGCTGTATTACGGAGAGACGGAGCAAACACGGTGTCTGTGTCAACGAAGAGATGGCGAGGAACGATATGGTGTCGTCTACCAGGCAGGTGAAAGTGATAAGACTGTTTCTAAAACGGCTTCCTTCTCGCCTCCTCCTTTCATTCACCCCCACCAGGATGTGGTTTGAGACGTCCTACCATAGACGGGCAATATATTGTTCATTAGTGATCAGGAGATCATTTAGAATAGGAAACCTCAAGGAACACCTCTCACAGTTATCTCTAATAGTCCAGGCCTGGACATCATAAACAATATGAATATTATTATCTTTCCTTCATCAAACCTGGATTTTCAGAATGGAAATTTCCAATAAATTACAGTAGGCCCTGTGAAACCTGAAAACCTATCGATGTTGTTAGTAGTGGTCTCGGGAAATCAAGACCAAGGAGCTTTGTGGGAGGCAACCCGACTGTATAGAGCGATGTAGTAGACAATATAAACCACTAGATGTCACCAGAGCCTACCTTTGAAGCCGGCTGGTTCAAAATTCGGACGTTTTATCACTGCGCCGAAACTTGCATAGAATCAAAGAGTATCCATTATATTGAAAAGATAGTCGAGTGATCGCTCTAACAATAGAAATACATGTCCTCAAAGGTGGAAGGCAGGGACCATTCTAGCCAATGAAAGGGCAGGTACAATTGAGTTGGTTTCGTTCACTTATTGTTTTTTTGTTGTTTTTTTCACCTTTATTTAAACAGGTAGGCAAGTTGAGAACAAGTTCTCATTTACAATTGCGACCTGGCCAAGATAAAGCGAAGCAGTTCGGCAACATACAACAACACAGAGTTACACATGGAGTAAAACAAACATACAGTCAATAATACAGTAGAAAAATACGTCTATATACAATGTGAGCAAATGAGGTGAGATAAGGGAGGTAAAGGCAAAAAAAGGCCATGGTGGCAAAGTAAATACAATATAGCAAGTAAAACACTGGAATGGTAGATTTGTAGTAGAAGAAAGTGCAAAGTAGAAATAGAAATAATGGGGTGCAAAGGAGCAAAATAAATAAAATAAATAAATACAGTAGGGGAAGAGGTAGTTGTTTAGGCTAAATTATAGATGGGCTATGTACAGGTGCAGTGATCTGTGAGCTGCTCTGACAGCTGGTGCTTAAAGCTAGTGAGGGAGATAAGTGTTTCCAGTTTCAGAGATTTTTGTAGTTCGTTCCAGTCATTGGCAGCAGAGAACTGGAAGGAGAGACGGCCAAAGGAGCAATTGGCTTTGGGGGTGACCAGAGAGATATACCTGCTGGAGCGCGTGCTACAGGTGGGTGCTGCTATGGTGACCAGTGAGCGGAGATAAGGGGGGACTTTACCTAGCAGGGTCTTGTAGATGACCTGGAGCCAGTGGGTTTGGCGATGATTATGAAGCGAAGGCCAGCCAACGAGAGCGTACAGGTCGCAGTGGTGGGTAGTATATGGGGCTTTGGTGACAAAACGGATGGCACTGTGATAGACTGCATCCAGTTTGTGGAGTAGGGTATTGGAGGCTATTTTGTAAATGACATCGCCGAAGTCGAGGATCGGTAGGATGGTCAGTTTTACGAGGGTATGTTTGGCAGCATGAGTGAACGATGCTTTGTTGCGAAATAGGAAGCCAATTCTAGATTTAACTTTGGATTGGAGATGTTTGATGTGAGTCTGGAAGGAGAGTTTACAGTCTAACCAGACACCTAGGTATTTGTAGTTGTCCACATATTCTAAGTCAGAACCGTCCAGAGTAGTGATGCTGGACAGGCGGGCAGGTGCAGGCAGCGATCGGTTGAAGAGCATGCATTTAGTTTTACTTGTATTTAGGAGCAGTTGGAGGCCACGGAAGGATTGTTGTATGGCATTGAAGCTCGTCTGGAGGGTTGTTAACACAGTGTCCAAAGAAGGGCCAGAAGTATACAGAATGGTGTCGTCTGCGTAGAGGTGGATCAGAGAATCACCAGCAGCGAGAGCAACATCATTGATGTATACAGAGAAGAGTCGGCCCGAGAATTGAACCCTGTGGCACCCCCATAGAGACTGCCAGAGGTCCGGACAACAGGCCCTCGGATTTGACACACTGAACTCTATCAGAGAAGTAGTTGGTGAACCAGGCGATGCAATCGTTTGAGAAGCCAAGGCTTTTGAGTCTGCCGATGAGGATGTGGTGATTGACAGAGTCGAAAGCTTTGGCCAGGTCAATGAATACGTCAGCACAGTATTGTTTCTTATCGATGGCGGTTACGATATCGTTTAGGACCTTGAGCGTGGCTGAGGTGCACCCATGACCAGCTCTGAAACCAGATTGCATAGCGGAGAAGGTGCGGTGGGATTTGAAATGGTCGGTAATCTGTTTGTTGACTTCGCTTTCGAAGACCTTAGAAAGGCAGGGTAGGATGGATATAGGTCTGTAGCAATTTGGGTCAAGAGTGTCCCCTCCTTTGAAGAGGGGGATGACAGCAGCTGCTTTCCAATCTATGGGAATCTCAGACGACACGAAAGAGAGGTTGAACAGGCTAGTAATAGGGGTTGCAATAATTTCGGCAGATCATTTAAGAAAGAAAGGGTCCAGATTGTCTAGCCCGGCTGATTTGTAGGGGTCCAGATTTTGCAGCTCTTTCAGAACATCAGCTGAATGGATTTGGGAGAAGGAGAAATGGGGAAGGCTTGGGCGAGTAGCTGTGGGGGGTGCAGTGCTGTTGACCGCGGTAGGGGTAGCCAGGCGGAAAGCATGGCCAGCCTTAGAAAAATGCTTATTGAAATGTTCAATTATAGTGGGTTTATCAGTGGTGACAGAGTTTCCTATCCTCAGTGCAGTGGGCAGTTGGGAGGAGGTGTTCTTATTCTCCATGGACTTTACAATGTCCCAGAACTTTTTGGAATTTGTGTTGCAGGAAGCACATTTCTGCTTGAAAAAGCTAGCCTTGGCTTTTCTAACTGCCTGTGTATATTGGTTTCTAACTTCCCTGAAAAGTTGCATATCACGGGGGCTGTTCGGTGCTAATGCAGAACGCCACAGGATGTTTTTGTGTTGGTTAAGGGCAGTCAGGTCTGGGGAGAACCAAGGGCTATATCTGTTCCTGGTTCTAAATTTCTTGAATGGGGCACGCTTATTTAAGATGGTGAGGAAGGCATTTAAAAAAAATAACCAGGCATCCTCTACTGACAGGATGAGGTCAATATCCTTCCAGGATACCAGGATATCCAGGATATATTCCAGGATACTTATATCAGTGCACTCATAACAACCTAACCATTACGAAACTTATATCAAATAAGCAATTACATTTTTTTTTTGTCAAGCAAATTCGACACTCTCTCATTGATCTCCATACACAAATGATTTAACTCGTTTTCATGGACAGATTTTGGGCGGAGTAAACCGTCTCACTTAGAATACAAACTGCATTTCCAACGAAATCTTCAAAGATAACCCCATTCAGTGACTGAGGATACATTAGGAATTGTCATCGGATGTGTTGGGAAACGTCAGAGAAATCTGAGTGTGCAATCGAATAGTTCGAAGTTGTTTGTCACTTGTCACCACTGTGGGGAGAATCGAGGCAGGTAGGATGCTTTTGTTCAATTAATCGAGCCTTTTAAAAAATAAAAAAAATTGGCAATACTATCCTATCCGTTTTCAAAGATGTATTTTACTATTGTCTGCAGTGTTGTGTAGAAAATTGTTTTATGTGTCTATTTTCAGTGTTTGACAACGCCCTGTCAGAAATCCCATCACCGTCGTGACAACACCTGGCGGGTCTCGTCTGAGAACGTTTTACATTGTGTCCTCGGCTGCAACAGATGTGTATCAACGGTACCGTAGACGTATGATCCGAGGCAGTTGTATGTCTCATATAACGTAACCGGTAGTCTCTCTGTTCACTTGACAATTAGAGAACTTCGTTCACTTGTTTACCTTTCTGACAGGAGCGAAGTCCACATTTCCTCTGACTGTATATGAATCCCTTCATTCTTAATTTCCTGTCAAAAGGTTTCATCCTGAAGAGTAAGTGTTTCTGTTCTTGACACACAGCCTATATTCCATACCTCAGCCAACCAGACTCCTCCAAAAGGACAGAGAAAAGGATGGTGAGCACAGCCAACTACCTACCTGTGGTCACTGGGAGATGTGCTTGGGCAGGGGGCCACAGCCAGCGTCTATAAGGCCCGCAATAAGGTAGGACTCCAAACTCCCCCTTACAAAAAAGATTGCCGTTACACTACTTCTTCTTCTGTGGGGTTTATAGGCGCTTGGCATCCAATAATGGTACATTACCACCTATTGTACTGGAGTGTGGGCCAGAGACAGGGATAACATTGTTATTTTTTAAATGTAACCTTTATTTAACTAGGCAAGTCCGTTAAGAACAAATTCTTATTTACAATGACGGCCTACACCGGCCAAACCACGGACGACGCTGGGCCAATTGTGCTGCGCCCTATGGGACTCACAATCACGGCCGGTTGTGATAGAGCCTGGATTCGAACCAAGGTGTCTGTAGTGACGCCTCAAGAACAACTTGCCAGGCCTGTTGCTCTTAAAGATAACAACATGGATAGACCTTCCAAACAGGATATTATAACCTCTGGCAGTTCTAATATCTTCGCGGCTTCGGTACATAAGCCCTCACATAATAACTCGTATCTCCTATGGTTACTTTATTTGGCAGTAACCGGTCCTTGGAAGTGTAACAGAATAGACGGGTTGTCTCCTCTCACTCCACCACTTGTTGCCGGCAACCTTTGAACATTCACTAGAGCTCTTCTTCTCAAGTTGTGGCTTCTCTCTTTTATTACTGACACTCACAGGCCCTCCTGTTATCGTCCCTTTAATCCACTGCTTCCCTGCTTGATCAGTCCAGCTGCTCCACACCACCTTACACTTCCCTATTTGCTTTGCTCAGAGCTGTTTCCCTCTGCGCCATGTCCTGACAGAACACCAACACACTCCCATCTCTTAACACTTTAGCGTTGACAACTTCCCCAATCAACTCTTTTGTCACATCCGTCAACCTTATCGGACTCATCGGACTCATCGCCCCAACTCCCCCTTCCTCCCTAAACTTCAGAATCCCTTAATGCTCCTCTTCACCACCCTGCCCCCCTCGCGACTTGTCTTGCCCTTCCTCGGCACTCTCTACCTCCGAACTGCTGCTAGCGTTGGAAACTTTGTTGCTCTCCTCAAACTTCCTTTCCCGTCTCCTCTCTGCCTCCATAGACCTCTCGCTCCCCTTCAAACCCCTACTCCCTTTCTCTCCTGCTTTCATTTTCTCTTTCTTACCCCCCTCCTTTATTTGTACCGCTATGCTCCATAATTGCTTCTCTTTCTTCTCCATCACTATCTCCTACCGTCTCTGACCCAGTCACAGCACAGCCGTGCCGAACCGCCGCCACACCAATAAAGTTTGATTGTCTGCAGTTCTATTAGTATGATAGGGGTCAAAGTGATGCTCAGAGCCACATCCGGGAACAGTCAGTTGGCTCCCAGGGTCCACATTGAGAATCACTGACCCTGATATACGCCATATACCATTATATGCGCCAGCATCTCCCCAAATTACACACATCAGCCCGAACACACACTGTTAAAGTACATCAGAGTATAAGCAAACTTTACTGAATAAAAATATAAACGCACCAATTTCCATTACAGGTCATACAATGAAATCTGTCAATTGAAATAAATTCATTAGGCCCTAATCTATGGATTTCACATGACTGGGAATACAGATATGCATCTGTTGGTCACAGATACCTTTTTAAAAAAGTTAGTGGCGTGGATCAGAAAACCAGTCAGTATCTGGTGTGACCACCATTTGCCTTATGCAGCACGACACATCTCCTTCGCATTGAGTTGATCAGGCTGTTGATTGTGGCCTGTGGAATGTTGTCCCACTCCTCTTCAATGGCTGTGCTAAGTTGCTGGATATTGGCAGGAAATGTAACATGATGTTCTACACGTCGATCCAGAGCATCCCAAACATGCTCAATGGGTGACATGTGTGGTGAGTATACAGGCCATGGAAGAACTGGGACATTTTCAGTTATGGTAGAGAAATTAAAATGATATTCTCTGGCAACAGCTCTGGTGGACATTCCTGCAGTCAGCATGCCAATTGCAAGCTTCACCATCTGTGGCATTGTGTTGAGTGACAAAACTGCACACTTTAGGGTGGCCTTTTATTGTCCCCAGCACAAGGTGAACCTGTGTGATAATCATGCTGTTTAATCAGCTTCTTGATATGCCACACCTGTCAAATGGATGAATTATCTTGCCAAAGGAGAAATGCTCACTAACAGGGATGTAAACAAATTTGTGCACAGAATTTGAGAGAAAAAAGCTTTTTGTGCATATGGAACATTTCTGGGATCTTTTATTTCAGCTCATGAAACATGGGACCAACGCTTTACATGTTGCGTTTATATTTGATTTCAGTCTAGATCAAACACATCAAAGGGTGAGTGAGATGTCATGCGATCGCTAACTTTTGATAACTAACTTGGGGTGTGTGTGTGTGTGTGTGTGTGTGTGTGTGTGTGTGTGTGTGTAGAAGACAGGGCAGCAGGTTGCGGTGAAGGTGTTTAACGTGATGAGCTACAGTCGTCCGTACAATGTTCAGATGAGAGAGTTCGAGATGCTCAGGAGACTCAACCACAACAACATTGTCAAGCTCTTCTCCGTGGAGGAGGTGAGGAGGGAGGAGAGGAACCGAGGCAGGAGGAGAAGATGGGTAGCAACAAACCGTTTTTTACCTTCATCAAACTTGATTAGTCATGCCCCCCCCTATCTGTCTCTCTGTCTTTAGCTGAGGAGTAAACAGAGGGTGTTGGTGATGGAATATTGTTCAGGAGGCAGTCTGCTCAGTCTGTTGGAGCCAGAGAACGCCTTCGGTCTACCAGAACCAGAGTTCCTCATAGTACTACATTGTGTGTGTGTGTGTGTGTGTGTGTGTGTGTGTGTGTGTGTGTGTGTGTGTGTGTGTGTGTGTGGATGGAGGCGTAGAGAGGTTAGGAGCCGGGGGATGAGAAGGTGCCCCCCCCCCCATCATTTGGATGAACCATTCGTCCGATTTCTTCTAGTGCACGGGATGAACCATCTGCGTGAGAACGGGGTGGTGCATCGGGACATTAAGCCTGGGAACATCATTCGTCAGGTGGGAGAGGACGGGAGGTCCGTCTATCAGCTAACAGACTTTGGAGCGGCCAGAGAACTAGAGGGCGATGAGAAGTTTGTCTCCCTCTACGGAACAGAGGAATACCTGGTGAGAGAGGGAGAGAGAGAGGGAGGAGAGGTAGTGGAGGAGAGAAGACAGGGAGACTATGGGGAGAAGAGGGGAAAGGTAAGCGACAGCGTAGTTTATTAGGATCCCCATTAGCTACTGCACATGCTGCAGCTACTCTTCCTGGGGTCCACATAAAACGTACAAATGCATGACAAAGTACAGAAAGGTTCTAGACAAGAAGAACAGGACAGAGAGGAGAGATTACGTCCAATGTTGTCTCAGACCTGTCTGAGCGCGTTTCCAAAGCCTCAGCAGATAACATAAGGTAGGGCAGGTTATGGTATTTAGGGCAGGCTGTGTTATTTAGCCAGTACCTTTTTATGTGTGTGTTTGTGTCAGACCTTTGAGGGACAACTCTTAAAAAAAAGTTGTTTAATTCTCCAAATCCCTCTCCTCTCACTCTATCACTTCTTCTACCCCCTCCCCTCTGTGTGTGTGTGTGTGTAGGGGTCTGAGTGGTCAACTAGTGCCAGTGTTAGCTGGGATACTGGAGGCAGACCAGGAGAAGTGTTGGACATTTGACCAGTTCTTTTCTGCCACCACAGACATATTACAGAGAGTCTCAGTCCATCTGGCCGCAACTCACCGCATATACGTTCACCACCACAACACGTGAGTATACACCCAAACACATGCACAGTGCACACATACTGTACACACACACACACACACACACACTTGCCAGTCTTCACTCACACCCACCTGTGGCCCCACACCTCTCCCGTCTCCCAGGACGGCCATCTTCCGTGAAGCGGTGGCGTGTTAGACGGGGGTGGGGCTGGAGCAACAGCGCTTCCTGTAACCTGGGTCATGACCTTTCCCTGGAGGGCTCCATGAAGATGGTCAACTTCCCCCCGACCTCGCCCTCCCAGCCCCTACTGCTGCTCAGCCGCGCCCCAGAGACACACGCTGAACTCCCCTACAGAGAATGTAAGCTGATCCTCCTGGTCCCTTTGGCCCAGACCCTTAAATCACTAACCCCCCCCCCAAGAAAACCTAAAACATTCACCATCCCCTAGCCATCCCCTAGCCCCATCTCTACCACACACACACACACACACACACACACACACACACACACACACACACACACACACACACACACACACACACACACAAACACAAAAAAAATTCTAATTGATTCAAAACCTGTAAAAAAAAGTGTTTTGTCTTCTGTAGCAGAGCTGCCCATTATCCCATCCTGGTTGGACGTTGTGGCTGACTGCTCTATCTGCAAGGTAAGTGTGTCACTTCACACACAGGTCAATCATAGGGTCCAGACCAACCGGAAGAGACAGTTAAAACTCTCTGAATGATCTGTTGATGGTGGTGGTTTTCTATTTAGTAAATAAATCACTCTTATTAATCAACCCCCCCACCCCCCTTTTTTTTCTCTCCCATTCTTATCCTCTCCTCCCTCTCCTCCCTCTCTTTTCTCCTCTGTCTAGGTGATCGTAGGAGTGGTCCAGCAGTACCTGAGGATAATGCGTTCATTACACACAGACAGAGAGGTGCTCTTACACGGATACTACAGCTACATGTGAGTCACACACACACACACACACCGTTAGAACAAACCAGAAACATCCCATCAATCAGCTCTCCTCTCTGTCCGTCCCCCCCCTACTCCCAGTGAGAAGGTGCGTAGGGAGTATAGCGACGTGATGCTTGGTATCAGCACTAGAGGTCGACCGATTAATCGGAATGGCCGATTAATTAGGGCCGATTTCAAGTTTTCATAACAATCGGTAATCGGTATTTTTGCCCACCGATTTGCCGATTTATTATTATTATAAAAAAAATTTCTTATTATTATTTTTTTTTACACCTTTATTTAACTAGGCAAGTCAGATTAAAAACACATTCTTATTTTCAATGACGGCCTAGGAACGGGGGTTAACTGCCTTGTTCAGGGGGGATTCGGGGATTCATTTTTGCAACCTTCCAGTTACTAATCCAATCCAACGCACGAGGAGCCTGCATGGCAGGCTGACTACCTGTTACGCGAGGGCGGCAAGAAACCAAGGTAAGTTGCTAGCTAGCATTAAACTTATCTTATAAAAAACTAGCAATCTTAACATAATCACTAGTTAACTACACATGGTTGATGATATTACTAGTTTATCTAACGTGCCCTGCGTTGCATATAATCGATGCGGTGCCTGTTAATTTATCATTGAATCATAGCCTATTTCTCCAAACGGGTGTTGATTTAACAAGCGCATTTGCGAAAAAAGCACTGTCGTTGCACCAATGTACCTAACCATAAACATCAATGCCTTTCTTTAAAATCAATAAACAAGTATATATTTTTAAACCTGCATATTTTGTTAATATTGCCTGCTAACATGAAATTGTGTCACATCTCTAGCGTTCATTGCACTCAGAGTCAGGGTATATGCAACAGTTTGTCCTCGTCTGGCTCGTTGCGATCTAATTTGCCAGAATTTTACGTAATTATGACATAACATTGACATAACATTGACATAACATAACTCGTAAGCATTCATTCAGACAGCACTGTTGTGCGTTTTGCCAGCAGCTCTTCGCTGTGTTTCAAGCTGTTTATGACTTCAAACCGGGTGGGTATAATTTGTGGAACGTTCTAACAGGAATCTATTCCAAAAACTTTGTAAATAACAAGGTTGCCAAAAAACAATGCATACAAAGTTGTATAGCGGCAGAATAAGATACCGGGTAGTGAGTGGTCTATTTCATTGCGTTTTTCACTCATCACGTTTATTCCGAAAAATGTCTGTCCTCACTCTGGTTGCCTACTGACAAACATTAAGAATAAGCTACGTGGTGAGTTGATGCCTATTCGGCAGCTAGTTAGCTAGGTTTGTATGCGTTGCTACTTTGTATGCGTTGTTGGTTGGCAACCTTTTACTTTACGTTTTTTGGAGCAGATTCCTGTTGGAACATTCCACAAATTATACCCACCCCTTCAAGCCTATCAACTCCCAAGATTAGGCTGGTGTAACCGATGTGAAATGGCTAGCTAGTTAGCCAGGTGCACGCTAATAGCGTTTCAAACGTCACTCACTCTGAGACTTGGAGTAGTTGTTTCCCTTCCTCTGCATGGGTAACGCTGCTTCGAGGGTGGCTGTTGTCGATGTGTTCCTGGTTCAAGCCCAGGTAGGAGCGAGGAGAGGGACGGAAGCAATACTGTTACACTGGCAATACTAAAGTGCCTATAAGAACATCCAATAGTCAAAGGTATATGAAATACAAATTGTATAGAGAGAAATAGTCCTATAATAACTACAACCTAAAACTTACCTGGGAATATTGAAGACTCATGTTAAAAGGAACCACCAGCTTTCATATGTTCCCATGTTCTGAGCAAGGAACTTAAACCTTAGCTTTTTTAAACCACATGAGGCTGCTGAAGAGAAAAGGGTTCATACTAATGTCCGGAACAGAGTCAATGGAATGGCATCAAACACCTGGAAACCCTGTATTTGATACCATTCCATCAATTTCGCTCCAGTCATTACCACAAGCCCCCCCCCCCTTGGTCTTGGCTGTCTCTCTAGAGGACTGGTGTTGTTTGTCTCTTTTCTCTCCATGTAGATCATGGAGAACCTGCCAGTGTACACCGGGGGGATCCGGGAGTTCCAAACCCGTTTACAACACCTTCACATAGAACTGGCCAAACACTCTGAGAGTCCGGCTGAGGACAAGAGGTGAGACTTTCTTCATAATGTTTATACCTATCCCTTAATCACGTCTATAGATGGATCTATTCAAGGGCTCTGGGCCAAGGGATTGTAGTGTGCAGGGAGCTGAGGTTAAAATGGCGTCTGATGTGAACTCTGACCTCTGCAGCATCCAGAAGATAAAGGTCCTTCTCGAGAAAATCATGGCCATTCACCAACAGTACCGCAAAGACGGACTGACTGGAAGAACATTGTGTGTGTGTCCTTGCATGTCTAACATGTGCCTCCTGTGTATTGCGTGCTTAATACATCTATGTGGTTGTTCTAGAGCTTCTCTTCAATGATGAGCAGATACACAAGTTTGAGAAGTGAGTATGTCAGTGTTGTTCCTACACACCTCTACACGCCTACTCATTCAAGGGTTTTCTTTATTTTTACTATTTTCCACATTGTAGAATAGTAGTGAAGACATCAGAACTATGAAATAACACATATAGAATCATGTAGTAACCAAAAAAGTGTTTTAATCAAAATATATTTTATACTTGAGATAGCCACCCTTTGCCTTGATGACCGCTTTGCACACTCTTGGCATTCTCTCAACCAGCTTCACGAGGTAGTCACCTGCAATGCATTTCAATTAACAGGTGTGCCTTGTTAAAAGTTAATTTGTGGAATTTCTTTCCTTCTTAATGCATTTGAGACAATCAGCTGTGTTGTGACACGGTAGGGGTGGTATACAGAAGATAGCCCTATTTGGTAAAAGACCAAGTCCATATTATGGCAACAACAGTTCAAATAAGCAAAGAGAAACGACAGTCCATCATTACTTTAAGACATGAAGGTCAGTCAATCCAGAAAATGTAAAGAACTTTTAAAGTTTCTTCAAGTGCAGTCTCAAAAACCATCAAGCGCTATGATGAAACTTGCTCTCATGAGGACCACCACAGGAAAGGAAGACCCAGAGTTACATCTACTGCAGAGGATAAGTTAATTGGAGTACCAGCCTCAGAAGTTGCAGCCCAAATAAATGCTTCAGAGTTGAAGTTACAGACACAGATCTCAACATCAACTGTTCAGAGGAGAATGCGTGAATCAGGCCTTCATGGTCTAATTGCTGCAAAGTAACCACTACTAAAGGACACCAATAAGAAGAAGAGACTTGCTTGGGCCAAGAAACACGAGCAATGGACATTAGACCGGTGGAAATCTGTCCTTTGGTCTGATGAGTCCAAATTTGAGATTTTGGTTCCAACCGCCGTGTCTTTGTGAGACACAGAGTAGGTGAACGGATGATCTCCGCATTTGTGGTTCCCACCGTGAAGCATGAAGGAGGCACACTTAACCAGCATGGCTGCATTCTGCAGCGATGCACCATCCCATCTGGTTAGGGCTTAGTCCCACTATTATTTGTTTTTCAACAGGACAATGACCCAACACACCTCCAGGCTGTGTAAGGGCTATTTGACCAAGGAGAGTGATGGAGTGCTGCATCAGATGACCTGGCCTCCACAATAACCCGACCTCAACCCAATTGAGATGGTTTGGGATGAGTTCGACCGCAGAGTGAAGGAAAAGCAGCCAACAAGTGCTCAGCATATGTGGGAACTCCTTCAATGTAGGATTGTATGGTATTGTATGTGTAACACCTCTCTCTGTCTGTCCCAGGATCCACCTGTTGTCCCATATAAAGCGTCTAAAGGGTCTCCTTAGAGAGGACTGTCTACAGAAGTACCGAGACCTGCTGGCCTCAGCATCTACCTGGAGCATGTCTGACTCACACATACACACACCGTTTTATTGATATCAACTTTGTTCCTTCTCTCTTCATGCTATTGTTGTGTTCTTTATTTGTGTGTTTGTCAGTGTTCTCCATGAGATGCAGTGCAGGCTGTCAGACTTGGGCAATTTCTCCCGAGGGCTGATGGCGGTCCTGGAGATATGTGAGGAGCGCCAGAACAAGGTTGACCCTTAACTATAATATTTTTGTATTTTGTTGTCAGGGCTGGCTCAAGGAAGCAGGAGAGGTAGAGTCAAGCGCAGGAGACAGTAAATTCTTGAACACACTTTTAATCCGTATGCACAAAAATAAAGAAAGTCCAAACACGGCAGGGCAGGGCGCCAAACAGATAACACGCTCCAAAACCCTTATTAGACGTCCAAAATAGGGACGCAGCCCATAAATACCTCTGCGATGAGAAAACACAAAACAACCACAGGCAGAGGGAAAAAAAATACACGTTCCTCAAGATTCCACAAACCTGACAAGGAACAATCACGTACAAACACAGACATACCTCGCTAGACTAAATAACCCCCCTACTAATAACTAAACCAAAACAGGTGCGTGCCTAACCTAGACCTAACCAACAGAAAGTGAAACAGAGGATCGATGGCAGCTAGTAGGCCGGCGACGACGACCGCCGAGCGCCGCCCGGTCGAGGGGGGGTGCCACCATCCGTCGGTGTCGTGACATTTGTATTTTTTTTAAAGATATTGATGGGAAGAAAATGGACCCTTAAAGGCCCAGTTCAGTCCAAATTCAGTTTTTCTTCTGTTTTATATCATATTGTACAACAGATGAGGAAACTAACACTGTAAAAGTGTGTATTTTTGTCAGTGTTATTTCCTGATAGTTGCTGGTTGAAAATACAATCTACAAAGGACCTTCTAATCAGCAGGTTTGCATGGGCAGGAGTTTCGGCTTTCCACGGTGACATCACCATGCAGTAAATTGGTTAATCGACGAATGTCAGAGTTCCAAACCTCTCTAACAGTAACCATAACAGCGAGTTTTCAGTTTTCCCCTCCCCACTCAGACAGTCCTAGCAAAATACTTGCTTGAGAATTTGTTGCTTGAAAGCTATTTTGCCAATTTTTATGGAAATCTACTAGTTAGATATTTATATAAAAACATCTGCATTGGGCTTAAAAAAAACATATTTAAAAAAAAAATATATATATATATATATATATATATATATATATATATACACACACACACACACACACACACACACACACACAGTGCCTTTGGAAAGTATTCAGACCCCTTGACTTTTTCCACATTACAGCCTTATTCTAAAATGTATTTTTTTTTAAATCTCATAATTTATAAAAATACAAAACACTATCTAATTTACATACAGTACCAGTCAAAAGTTTGGACACACTTACTCATTCCAGGGTTTTTCTATATTTTCACTATTTTCTACATTGTACAATAATAGTGAAGACATCAAAACTATGAAATAACACATATGGAATCATGTAGTAACCAAAAAAGTGTTAAACAAATCAAAATATAGTTTATATTTAGGATTCTTCAAAATATTTTAAACAGTTGAAGTCGGAAGTTTACATTCACCTCAGCCAAATCACAATTCCTGACATTTAATCCTAGTAAAAATTCCCTGTGTTAGGTCAGTTAGGATCACCACTTTATTTTAAGAATGTGAAACATCACAATAATAGTAGAGAGAATGATTTATTTCAGCTTTTTTTCAGCCACATTCCTAGTGGGTCAGAAGTTTACACACTCAATTAGTATTTGGTAGCATTGCCTTTAAATTGTTTAACTTGAATTTGAGTTTGGCGGATGCTACCTGCCCCAATGCCTAGTGCCAACTGTAAAGTTTGGTAGAGGGATGTTTTTTTTTTTTCATGGTTCCAGATCCTTGGTTCCAGTGAAGGGTAATCTTAACGCTGGAGTATACAATGACATTCAACACGATTCTGTGCTTCCAACTTTGTGGCAACAGTTTGGGGAAGGCACTTCAGCATGACGATGACCCTGTGCACAAAGCGAGGTCCATACATTTTATTTATTTTTTACATTTTAATCATTTTAGCAGACACTATTATCCGGAGTGACTTACAGTTGTGAGTGCATACGTTTTAATACTTGTGGGAATCGAACCCACAACCCTGGCGCTGCAAGCGTTATGCTCTACCAACTGAGTTACACAGGACTATACAGAAATGTTTTGTCAGAATCGGTGTGGAAGAACTTGACTGGCCTGCACAGAGCCCTGACCTCAACCTCATCGAACACCTTGGATGAATTGGAACACCGACTGTGAGCCAGGCCTAATCGCACAAAATCAGTGCCCGACCTCACTAATGCTCTTGTGGCTGAATGCTGCGGGGACTTGCTTCCAATGTTCCAACATCTAGTGGAAAGCCTTCCCAGAATATATTTTTCTGCTGCTTCCCTCACTCTGTTTGGATCGGACCGGATCTATACGGAATGGGTGTAGTTGTCCTTGGGTCCGTTCGGAACGGGTCTTTTATATTTAAAATATGTATTTATGTGGTCCGGGTGAGAGAGCCCCAGGTCCATTTTGGAACGGGTCCAACTTTTTTGGCCGTGAAGACCCTTAGATAAGTCTAGGGAAAATAGGATTTTGAATGGGAATCAATTGATTGGTCCCCACAAGGATAGTAAAACAAGTGTGTGTGTGTGTGTGTGTGTGTGTACGTAACTGCGTGTGTCAGTTTACATACATATGTGCACGCGTAAGTGATTGGCTGCCTGCCTTCCTGCATGTGCGTGTAAAACCCTGTGTTTTTATTGTTGTGTGTCCAGGATGCACCAGCTAAAGGAGAAGATTAAGATAGTGGTGATAGAGTTGCCATGCAACAACAACAACATCATCATTGAGTGGTCAGTGGCCTTAACCCCTAACGCCTAACTTTGGCGCCTAAACCCTAACCGTTAACTCTAACGCTAACCTCCTATCCCAGCCAGATTACGCATAGTTGGCTCCTCAATTGTTTCATCTGAAGGACAAACGGTAGTATCACTCATTAAGACGTGACTATTTGTCTCCTGCAGTTCTGGAGCTGTTAACTCTGCAACCATGCTGGAGCCTGATCGACCCAGTCCCATGGGACTGTGACCAGGCAACCACACACACTGACTCAGAGAGCGAGGAGAAGGAGGAAAGGAGAGAGATTCCAAATGCGAACCTCATCATTTTCTTCAGTGTTAGCTATAGTAGTATTTTTACTAGACTGCCATGATGTGATAGACTGCTCTAGTAAGAGTTGGATGTCTCTAACTCAGCTGCTTTGGAAGTCGCCGACCTTTCTCCTCTAATCTCATAGTAACAACGCTAACTGAAGAATTCCTAATGAGAAAGTAACATAATAAATATTGATATCTGTCTCTGTTCTGCTTTGTGATGAGAGAAGAGGACAGAGACAGATGGACTCATCATACTCATCAGTATGTGTATACCATGAATAAACCCATTCATGAACCAGTGGACATGTGAAATCATATGATTTGTGTATGTTGTGATTGCCCAACGTCACGAGGGAGGACATCCAGTGAGTGACATCAGCTGCTTTCAGACATGCAGCACGAGGGGATTAAATACAGTGCATTCGGAAAGTATTCAGACCCCTTGATTTATGCCACATTTTGTTATGTTACAGCCCTATTCTAAAAAAATATATAAAAAAAATGTAATTCCCCTCATCAATCTACCACATAATGAGAAAGCAAAAACAGTTTTTTTGTTAAATGTATTGTTGCACATTGATTACAAATAAATAAAAAAATGAAATATCACATTTACATAAGTATTCAGACCCTTTACTCAGTACTTTGTTGAAGCACCTTTGGCAGCGATTACAGCCACGAGTCTTCTTTGGTATGACGCTACAAGCTTGGCACCCCTGTATTTGGGGAGTTTCTCCCATTCTTCTCTGCAGATCCTCTCTAACTCTGTCAAGTTGGATGGGACCGTCGCTGCACAGCTGTTTTCAGGTCTCTCCAGAGATGTTTGTTCGGTTTAATTCCGTGTTCTGGCTGGGCCAATCAAGGACATTCAGAGACCCGAATTCACTCCTGCATTGTCTTGGCTGTGTGCTTAGGGTTATTGTCCTGTTGGAAGGTGAACCTTCGCCCCAGTCTGAGGTCCTGAGCCCTCTGGAGCAGGTTTTCATCAAGGATCTCTCTGTACTTTGCTCCATTCATCTTTGCATTTTACATTTGAGTCATTTAGCAGACGCTCTTATCCAGAGCGACTTACAGTAGTGAATGCATACATTTCATTTCATGCATTTTTTTGTACTGGCCCCCCGTGGGAATTGAACCCACAACCCTGGCGTTGCACACACCATGCTGGCGTTGCAAACACCATGCTCTACCAACTGAGCCACCCTTGATCTTGACTAGTCTCCCAGTCCCTGCCGCTGAAAAACATCCCCACAGCTTAATGCTGCCACCACCATGCTTCACCGTAGGGATGGTGCCAGGTTTTGTCCAGACGTGTCGCTTGGCATTCAGGCCAAAGAGTTCAATCTTGGTGTCATGATCAGAGAAACTTGTTTCTCATGGTCTGAGAGTCTTTGGGTGCCTTTTGGGAAACTCCAAGCGGGCTGTCACGTGCCTTTTACTGAGGAGTGGCTTCAGTCTAGCCACTCATCCATAAAGGTCTGATTTGATGGAGTGCTCCAAAGAGGAACTCTGGAGCTCTGTCAGAGTGACCATTGGGTTCTTGGTCACCTCCCTGACCAAGGCCCTTCTCCTCCGATTGCTCAGTTTGGCCGGGCGGCCAGCTCTAGGAAGAGTCTTGGTGGTTCCAAACTTCTTCCATTTAAGAATGATGGAGGCCACTGTGTTCTTGGGGACCTTCAATGCTGCAGAAATCTTTTGGTACACTTCCCCAGATCTGTGACTCAAAACAATCCTGTCTTCGACCTCCTGGCTTGGTTTTTGCCCTGACATGCACTGTCAACTGTGGGACCTTATATAGACAGGTGTGTGCCTTTCCAAATCATGTCCAATCAATTGAATTTACCACAGGTTGACTCCAATCAAGTTGTAGAAACATTTCAAGGATGATAAATGGAAACAGGATGTACCTGAGCTCAATTTTGAGTCTCACAGTAAAGGGACTGAATACTTATGTAAATAAGGTATTTCTATTTTCTATTTTTAATACATTAGCAAACATTTCTAAAAACCTGTTTTCGCTTTGTCATTATGGGGTATTGTGTGTAGATAATTTTTTTCCATTTTAGAATAAGGCTGTAACGTATCAAAATGTGGAAAATGTCAAGGGGTCTGAATATTTTGCGAATGCACTATGTATAGAGTGAACACTGACAGTGCATAGTCTGTAGACACATCTAATTGCTATGTTTTCTTCTGGCTTGTGTGAAACATGTTTCATTTGAGAAACGGGGAGAATCCAGGGAAATTCACAATCAACCACTGCCTCCCTCTCGAATCAGACCAGGTCAATAACAACAAAAACACATCGCAACACATACTTTAATATTCAGGACATCACGGTGACTTCATTGTACAAGTACTGAATATGTACAACCTCCTAAATTCACTCAGTGCCAACGTGTTTGAGGATGACCGATAAAGAGTAAGTTGACAATGGTAGAAGTTTTCCAGATCAAACAACAAACCACTGAACTCATCACAATATGAACCAAATACTCTGTCAGAATGCGAAAGTGGGAACAAGCTCACTGCATCGTGGTTTCTCATAACACAGATGATGTATTGTGACATGGAGATTTTCATAATTTTCCTCACCGTAATCTAAAAGACACAAGGTACTGTCTATTTGACTATCCTCAGTTTCTGTTTGCATTATTCTGTATTGTACCGAAGACTGCATTATAATATTACTACAACCAACCTCCCACAGGCTCTTCAATATGACAGTGTAACATGATGTCACTCACTGACGCTGCCTGGGAAGCCCCGTGTTTATAAATTCAATGTAGGCAAATTCCAACAGAAAAAGCTCAGAAGAGCATGTTTTTGTTGTCTTTGGGCTCAGTCAGACATTTTTTTCTGTAAATTATTGGAAAGAATGGTTCAAAATAGGCCTATGTCACCTTCATCTGTAGTAGCAGTAGTAATATAGTGTTGTAGTAGTGATTTCATCTTATTTAGCCTAAACTGTCATGTAGTAGGTCTACTGTAATTGTAGTAGTAGGCCAGTAGACGCTGGAGTAGTAGTTTATTTCCTGGTTAGTCTAAACTGCATACTTGGGTTCAAATACTATTTCAAATATCTAAATTACTTTCACATACATTCAAGTAAATATTCAGATATATTGTACTTGAAAAGACAAGTAGTTTAATATTTTAATGTATTCGGAAATACACTTGGAAAGTATTTGAAAATACTCAAATACATTGACTCAAATAGACTCCCATTTATTTAACCCAGGTATTTGAAAATAGTAGCCTATTTGAAATAAGTATTTGACTTAGAAAATACTACTTTACTATTAGTTTTTTTTACAAATAACAATTCAAATACTCAAATAAAAGTAATTGTTTTGGGCTGTATTTAAAAAAAATATTCAAATACACAGACAAAAGTATTTAAAATACAAGATACTCAAATACGAATTCAGGTCTGCTACATTGCCATGCAGTTCTGTAACAGTAGGCCTAGAAGTAGGTTAGTAGTAGTTTAATCCCTGGTCATGCCAAATCAGAAATCACCGATTAATCCCTGGATTAGGCGCGCGGCCGCTTTAAGAGTGCTCGTGCCTCTCTAGCAGGTGGCATTTAAACGTTTATAGATTCATCGTAGTGTAGGCGTCACACTGGCTGCATGCGTGCCTTGGCTGGTGCTTCAATTTAGAGTTTACATTCACCGCACACACATACACAGAGCCATGGCTTCAGTGAGTGTGGTAGGACCAGGACAACATCGCCCGGCTCCCGACCACCAGCTCGTCTTTCATAAACTAAAGGCCGCCGGGAGGAATAAAAGAACGTTACCGTGGAAATCCTCCGTGGAGCTCATCCTCGGGGAGAGCTCGGTGACGCGGGAGTGCGGTTCGGTTTCGGCGGTATCAGCAGTCACAGGATCCCCACTAAACCCGTCCCTGACCCCGGGACAACAAGGAGCCGCAGCCGGGGTAAGAGGGGGGGATCCCGGGGTAAGGTGTGAGGCTCAGCCGGGGCTGGTGCCACGTAGTTCAGACAGAGAGAGCGACAGCAGCAGCCCTGCCTGTGGGGACACCGAGGGAGACACGACAGCGGCGAGGGTGGACACTGGTCAAAGCGGACGGAGCGGCAGCGGGAATGACTCAACCCGTGATCGAAGGAGTTCCCTGAAGATCCTCACAAATGTTATGTCAAGCACATCAGCTAACACACAGATGACAGATGTCAAGAGTGACAGATCAAGCGCGCCAACAAACGGACACATGGGAGCACACTCACATCGGGACCGTCCGGTCAGAAGGCGCGCATCCCACAGCCCCCATGGTCAGACCACCGGGCTGGTGACCAAAGGGGACACCGGGGGACCGCCGCTGGAGCGGTTGACACAGGGAAGGACAGGGGTCGTTAAACTCGCGCGCACCGAATCCCACCGAAGGGAGGTCTGGTCAATATTTGGCTCCCAGGAGCTGGAGGACGCGCGCGTGCGGTCGGAGACAGGAGAGGGCCACACGTTTGGGACCAGAACCGTAACTCAAGACTGGTGCGACGTCTGTAACCAGCGGATCAGTGCTCAGCAGGCGCTCAAGTGTAAAAGTAAGTAGGCTAGCCTCTAGGCTATGACAGTAGAAGACAAATAAATTCCCAGTTCTGCCAGAGGAAGATTTGCCATCTGTTGCTTTACTACCAGATGATCGAGATGGTTTGTGGTTGATTGCTTTTCTGTCACCTATGGCATAATTGCTTTGACGGGTGTGCTGTGACGTCATGGTTTGGCGTTGAGGCTTGGATATCGACCTCATTCCAAGGTGGATGCTGCTGGCTCTTGTTGTGACCGGATTAATGTGAAGGGCACTGTCAGGCCAGGACTAGAATAGAAATTGGTCACACTTTATTTGGATAGTCTGGATAGCCCATCTGTAGATGCTCTACGGATGGTCACACTATCAACAAACTAGGCTATATGTTGAACAACAACTGCTTGCTTTAAGGTTAGGATTAGGAAAAGGGTTAAGTTTAGGGTTAGGATAAGGGCTAGGGATAGTAAATAGTTGAAATGTTACTGAGAGTCTGTAGAGCATCTACATACAAACACTTCTGAGAGAGAGAGAAAATGTGTGTGTGTGTATGAGAGAGCGCGTTAGTGTGACTCTGCCAAGCATTCAGAGCTGCAGCCAGCAGCCTCCTATAGTAACCTCATTATCTTGTCCTCCCAGCCTCGTCTCTCTGCCTCCCTCTCCTCCTCCAGCCTCCCTCTCCTCCTCCAGCCTCCCTCTCCTCCTCCAGCCTCCCTCTCCTCCTCCAGCCTCCCTCGCCTCTGTGTCACAGCCAGATTTGCAAGCACAGCTTTTGGATTGTTTATTTCACTTTTGTTTATTATCTATTTCGCTTGGTTTGGCGACGTAAACATATTTTTCCCATGCCAATAAAGCCCATTAAAGAGAGAGATGTAGAGATAGAGAGACATGATGGGAGTGGACAGAGTTAGTTTAGGGAGTTAACAGTGTTTGGTATGTGTGTGCATAATATTAATGGCCTACTGCAGTGAACGTGTCAGTACTGTTACTGTAGGACATCTGCCATTGTCACATCTGTATGGGGGTATTTTTGGTCATAGTTATCGTGTCATGTGTGACTGCTCTGGAGGGTAGGGGATGGCATGTGTGTGCCCATGCCTTCATAGTGTGTGTGTTTTAACAGGAGGGGTAAACAGACATGGCTCAGGTGTCATCTGCCCTACATTTAGTCTTACTGTAGGCTACTCTATCACAACTGTTCTCTCACACATACACACACACAACCTCACACACTACTTTCTGCTCTAGGTCCACAATGCAACAACAATCCGCCACTGACTCTTCCATGACCACCTCCACTCTTTCTCTGTCCTATGAAGGCCCTATGTAGGCTCTATGTAGGTGCTATGTCAGCATGCTCCAATGACATAATTGGGTTGTCCTACCGGGTGCATAGAGGAGAGAGCAGGTCATCGATTAGAATGATATACCACACACCTGCACTGCTCTGGGCTGCAGGGTTAGACCAAGCAAGTGTGTTTGACCTGGCACTTTCTGTGGTTGTGTGTGTGTGTGTGTGTGTGTGCGCGTGTGCGTGCTGAGCTGGCAGTGTGTCAGCAGCACTCTGTCATGGGGAAGCTGTGACTGCAGAGGACTTCGCTATAAACGAGGGAAGGGGGGTGGGGGTAGAGTGAGAAGATGAAGACTGGAGAGAGGGAAGAGCTGAGCAGAGTGAAAAGAGCTGGAGGAAGAAAGGAGGAGAAGTGTTGATGAGGAGAAAGGAAACGGGAGAGAGCGAGGGAATAGGGCGAGAGCGAGAAAGGATAGTTAGAGTCGAGGACAAAATGGGAGGGAGGGAGGAGAGGGGGAGAAAAGAATAGAGGGAGGAGGGAGAGTAAAAGAGCGGATGAGGGATAGAGGGATGAGAAAGGAGAAGGGGAGAGAGAGAGAGAGAGGGAGAGAGACCAGTACTGCAGTGCTCTCTGATTTAATGTGCTATCAGCAGGAGCTCACTGGAGCGAGACCAGAGACACGCTATAGCTACTGATCAACACTCTATCAACTCTGAGTGTTATGTGTGGAGTTGTTGACAGTGCTTTATTCTAGATCCATATAGTGCAATTGTTTATAATCTCCATAACATGCAGGTTATAATCTCATAGAGCAGTTTGGGCTAGACACACTAATCACACTAATCCCTCTTTATGTATTAATCCAGTGTGTGTGTACTTTAACCATCCTTGGTCTTTAACTGAAGCCACACAAAATGAATGATCAATGGACAGGAACAATGGAGAGGGAGGAGTTCTTGGCTAGGGAACAAAGGTTGAATGGCATATTTGGGGTTTGGGGGTATTTGTAGTGGTAATGAACTTGGCCCCTCAAGCTAAAAAATGATTATGGCTGGGTCTTTAGGTCAGTGTAGTTTAAAAAACACCACACACACACACACACACACACACACACACACACACACACACACACACACAGCTAATAACAGGGAACTGTGGCCGAGACTTTCATAACCATAAACAACCATCGTTCTCTCTCTTTTCTCACTCTAATTTATCTCAAGTGTTCCGTCTTTGTTGGTGTTGTTAAATATATAGCCTATAGAAATAACCCTCTGTTTAGTCCCCTTGGAAGAGCACTTCCTGGGAATCATATGGCCTGCAGTACAATTCTCATCCCTAGTTCTGTGTTCCAACAGACTTCTCCCCATCTTTACAACCATTGAACCTATATGTTTTGACCATGACAGTTTACTATATAAGGTAATGCCAGGTAATTTAGTCTCCTGAACTTGTTCAACAGCCACACCATCCATGACTAGATTCAGCTGAGGTCTAGAATTAGGGAATGATTTGTACCAAATACAATGCTCTTAGTTTTAGAGATGTTCAGGACCAGTTTATTACTGGCCACCCATTCCAAAACAGACTGCAACTCTTTGTTAAGGGTTTTAGTGACTTCATTAGCTGTGGTTGCTGATGCGTACATGGTTGAATAATCAACATACATGGACACACATGCTTTGATTAATGTCAGTGGCAGGTCATTGATAAAAATTTGGAAAAAGTAGAGGGCCTCGAGAGCTGCCCTGCAGTACACCACACTTTACATGTTTGACATTAGAGAAGCTTCCATTTAACCTTTTCACGAGTGTTCCAAATATTTATAACGGTCGCCCCAGTGAGTTGTTTAATGCACGTGATGTCAGAATGCACTCACTGTTCCAAAATGTGATTGTTACGCAACAGAACAGTTCATTATTTTCCAACAAGTTTTACTTTCTAACAGTTTGAATTGTGGTGTGTTCCACCTCCTCATTAATTCACATAGAAGTAGCCCATTTCACTGTTGCCAATTTATGTTTGAGGCTTTACTGAGCCATACAAACGTCTCTCTTTGATGAGAGTCCAAGCACTTCCCAGTGTTTCCGCAGATCAAGTATGCAGACATTTGCACAGTCTTACACAAACCTTTCCCCCCTGGCACATTTTTTTGGCAGGCGCTCGCATTGCCTTCATTGTTTTCCTTACAAATAATAATCCTGGACAAAGTAAGTGCCTTATTTTCTGCATAATGTGTTTACTGTTTTATTCACATGTTTTCAAGTACTGGTGACAAATCATGCATCCCGATTATTGAATAGATTGCAATGGACACCTATGATGTGTGTAAAATACTTTTTTGAAGGTGGGTTCCGCTGGTGTACAGCAATCTTTAAGTCATACCACAGATTCTGAATTGGATTGAGGTCTGGGCCTTGACTAGGCCATTCCAAGACATTTTTACATGTTTCCCCTTAAACCACTCAAGTGTTGCTTTAGCAGTATGCATAGCACTATGTCATTGTCCTGCTGGAAGGTGAACCTCCGTCCAAGTCTCAAATCTCTGGAAGACTGAAACAGGTTTCCCTCTAGAATATCCCTGTATTTAGCGCCATCCGTCATTCCTTAAATTCTGACCAGTTTCCCAGTCCCAGCCAATGAAAAACACCCCCACAGCATGATGCTGCCACCACCATGCTTCACTGTGGGGATGGTGTTCTCGGGGTGATGAGAAGTGTTGGGTTTGCGCCAGACATAGCATTTTCCTTGATTGCCAAAAAGCTCAATTTTAGTCTCATCTGACCAGTGTACCTTCCATATGTTTGGGGAGTCTCCCACATGCCCTTTGGCGAACAGCAAACGTGTTTGCTTATTTTTTCTGGACACTCTTCCGTAAGCTATACACTCCACAGAGCTGGGCTTTAAAGTGGTCCTATGGACAGATACTCCCATCTCTGTTGTGGAGTTTGCAGCTCCTTCAGGGTTACCTTTGGTCTCTTTGTTGCCTCTCTAATTAATGCCCTCCTTGCCTGGTCTGGGAGTTTTGGTGCCCTCTCTTGGCAGGTTTGTTGTGGTGCCATATTCTTTCATTTTTTTTATTATGGATTTAATGGTGCTCAGCGGGATATTCAAAGTTTCAGATATTTTTTATAACCCAACCCTGATCTGTACTTCTCCACAACGTTGTCCCTGACCTGTTTGGAGAGTTCCTTGGTCTTCATGGTGCCACTTGATTGGTGGTGCCCCTTGCTTAGTGGTGTTGCAGACTCTGGGGCCTGTCAGAACAGGTGTATATATACTGAGATCATGTGACCGATCATGTGACACTTAGATTACACACAGGTGGACTTTATTTAACGAGTTATGTGACTTCTTTAGGTAATTGGTTGCACCAGATCTTATTTTGAGGCTTCATTGAAAAGGCGGTGAATACATATGTACGCAAATCTTTTCCATTTTATTTTTGCGGAATGTTTTGAAACAAGTTCTAATTTTCAAGTTCTAATTTCACTTCACGAATTTGGACAATTTTGTGTATGTCCATTACATGAAATCCAAATAAATCAATTTAAATTACAGGTTGTAATACAACAAAATAGGAAAAAGGGGGATGAATACTTTTGCAAGGCACTGTACTGCTGTATCATCAAATGAATTATGTAAGTGAGTCTCAGAAATGGCTCATATATGAATGTTATCTGATGTTAGCAAGATATTGATTTTGTGAACCTTATACTTGACTACTATCGGCCTGGGCCTGTCACCTGGGCCGGTGGTGGGTTTTCCAGTCCTGTGGGCGCGCTCCACCTCAATCTTCCTGTGGTCCATCTTCAGTTTCTCAGAGGTCATTTGACTCACTTTGTCCTCAGACTCCGTTCAGGTGTCATGTGGAGATTCTGCAATTGCGTCCACAACCATGTTATTCCGCCTTGATTGTCCCTGGAGATAATCTGATTTCTCTGTCATTATCATGGAGTCACATACAGAACTGACGTCCTCTCTCAATGACTTACAGATTGCTGTCATCTTGCCGTTTTCCTGTTTAAACTCATCGTCCTGACCCTGGGAGAACTGCAAACTGTTCTTCAGGTCCTGGACTTCTCTGGTCAGGTCTTCCATTCTTGTATTAGTTGACTCCACCAGTGTTTAGACAAAACACTTGAAGCTATTTTCTTGTTGTAACAATTACTTCTATAACTTTTTGTTTGTTTAAAAGATCCTCCACCTTTGATAGAGAGACAACACTGTCCTCAACGATACTCCCGCTGACTTTGGTCTTTGTCATGGTAACGACGTAGGTTACACTGTTACTCCTCGCAGTCCCAGACAGGGCAGGTCGCAAGGAAGATTGAAAACAACAACAAGGGTAGCTAGCTAGTAACCAAACTTTTTCAATAGAATTATCAAAACTTCCTGAAACAACAAACTGAGCTCTTCCTTATTCTGAGTTCAACAGGAAGTGGCGAAGAAGATTATTTCTGTTATCCCTGGCAGACAAACAACTATAATACTTAGAGCAGACATCCAGTCTAAAAGGCTGGTGACAGACAGAGACCTATAAGACCTATGACAGACATTAAACATCTCCTTATGTCTGTCTCTCCGACACTAATCTGGCTAGTTTAGGATCACTCCTCTCCCCCTCTATCCTCACTGGCTTTCCTTTCGCTCTCCCCCCTTTTTCCTCTCCCTATTTCCTTTTCTTTTCCTCTCCACCTCCATTTTCTCTCTCCACTTCCTCTAGTCTTTCTCTTTCTCTATCCCATCTTCTCTCTGTCTGTATATCTCTTCACTCCCTCTCTCTGTTATGTTATAGTGACTGCAGTGGGTTGTTAATCCCAGATGAGGCAGCTCCTGCCAGGCGATTAAGACTGGGAGAGCAGTCATACGTCAGATGAACTTTTAATTGAAGGTTTCTGAGGTTGCTGTCGTAGAACTACACATACAGTACCAGTCAAAAGCTTGGACACACCTACTCATTCATTGAAGGGTTTTTCTTTAATTGTACTATTTTCTACATTGTAGAATAATAGTGAAGACATCAAAACTATGAAATAACACATATGGAATCATGTATTAACCAAAAAAGTCTTAAACAAATCAAAATATAGTTTATATTTTAGATTCTTCAAAGTAGCCACTCTTTGCCTTGAAGACAGCTTTGCACACTCTTGGTATTCTCTCAACCAGCTTCATGAGGAATGTTTTTCTGACAGTCTTTAGTTCCCACATGTGCTGAGCACTTGTTGGCTGCTTTTCCTTCACTCTGCGGTCCAACTCATCCCAAACCATCTCAATTGGGTTGAGGTCGGGTGATAGTGGAGGCCAGGTCATCTGACGCAGCACTCCATCACTCTCCTTCTTGGTAAAATAGCCCTTACACAGCATGGTAACATGGTAACAACAAATGATAGTCCCACTAAGAGCAAACCAAATGGGATGGTGTATCGCTGTGGTAGCTATGCTGTTTAAGTGTGCCTTGAATTCTATATAAATCACAGACAGTGTCACCAGCAAAGCACCATAACACCTCCTCCTCCATGCTTCACGGTGGGAACCACACATGCGGAGATCATCCTTTCACCTACTCTGCTTCTCACAAAGACATGGCGGTTGGAACCAAAAATCTCAAATTTGGACTCATCAGACCAAAGGACAGATTTCCACCAGTCTAATGTCCATTGCTCGTGTTTCTTGGCCCAAGCAAGTCTCTTCTTCTTATTGGTGTCCTTTAGTAGTGGTTTCTTTGCAGCAATTCGACCATGAAGGCCTGATTTCATGCAGTATCCTCTGAACAGTTGCTTGAACTCTGTGAAGATTTATTTGGGCTGAAATCTGAGGTGCAGTTAACTCTAATGAACTTATCCTCTGCAGCAGAGAACTCTAGGTCTTCCTTTCCAGTGGTGGTCCTCATTAGAGCCTGTTTCATCATAGCACTTGATGGTTTTTTTGACTGCACTTGAAGAAACATTCAAAGTTCTTGAAATTTTCCACATTGACTGACCTTCATGTCTTAAAGTAATGATGGACTGTCGTTTGGTATTTTACCAAATAGGGCTATCTTCTGTATACCACCCCTACCCCACCCCTAACTGATTTTGCTCGAATGCATTAAGAAGGAAATCAATTGCACAAATTAACTTTTAACAATGCACACCTGTTAATTGAAATGCATTCCAGATGACTACCTGATGAAGCTGGTTGAGAGTGCCAAGAGTGTGAAAAGCTGTCATCAAGGCAAAGGGTGGCTACTTTGAAAAATCTCAAATATATTTTGATTTGTTTAACACCTTTTTGGTTACTACATGATTCCATATGTGTTTTTTCATAGTTTGGATGTCTTCACAATTATTCTACAATGTAGAATATAGTAAAAATAAAGAAAACCCTGAGTAGATGTGTCCAAACTTTTGACTCGTACTGTATGTTTATTTGCTAAAGCTGGAGGGTGATGCAGAGCTGTCTGAAGACCAAAAGGCTGCGATCGGGTCTTTGGATGACATGTGGGACCTCTCTGGGGTAACAGCCGAGAACAGAAAATGGCTGTTCAACCGTCTACTACAGCATGCGGTAATCACCCTTTTCCAGAGATCGTTCTCTGAACAACAGTGACTGTTAACCTAGCTTAGTTTTTTAATCTAGTTATGTATACCTTATTCCTGCTTTTATTTCAGTTTTGTGAAGTTAGATTGTGTTGGAAATATTTAATTGTGTGTTTATTTTCTTTTTATGACAAAGCGAAAACATGTTTTTAGAAATCTTTACAAATGTATTGAAAATGAAATGCATATCTAATTTACATAAATATTCACAACCCTTTGTAAAGCACCTTTGGCAGTGATTACAGCTATGAGTCTTTTTGGGTTATTCCCTAAGAGCTTTCCACATTTGGACTGTGTAACATTTGCCCATTATTCTTGTCAAAATTCTACAAGCTCTGTCAAATTGGTTGTCAATCATTGCTCGACAACCATTTTCAGGTCATAGATTTGAAAAAACAGTACCTCGACCACTCAGGAACATTCGCTGTCTTCTTAGTAAGCAACTCCAGTGTAGATTTGGCCTTGTGTTATAGATTATTGTCCTGCTGAAAGGTGAATTCATCTTCCAGTGTCTGGTGGAAGGAGACTGAAGCAGGTTTTTTCCTCTAGGATTTTGCCTGTGCTTAGTTCCATTACATTTCTTTTTTATCCTGAAAAACTCTTCAGTCCATAACGAGTACAAGCATACCCATAACATGATGCAGCCACCATTATGCTTGAAAATATGGAGAGTGGTACTCAGTAATGTAATGTGTGGTATTGGATTTGCCCCTAACATAACTTTTTGTCCTGAATACAAAGTGTTAATTGCTTTGCCACATTTTTTTTCAGTATTGATTTAATGCCTTATTGCAAATAGGATGCGTGTTTTGGAATATTTGTATTTGTATTTGTATGCGATTTAAAAAAAATCTCAGTTTAATCCATTTTAAATTCAGGCTGTAACAAAAACAAAATGTGGAAAAAGTCCATGGGGGGTGAATACTTTTCTGAAGTCACTGTAACTTCCAAAATAAAGGAAACACCAACATAAAGTGTCTTAATAGGGCGTTGGACCACCACGAGCCAGAACAGCTTCAATGCACCTTGTCATAGATTGTACAAGTGTTTGGAACTCTATTGGAAGGATGCGACACCATTATTCCACGAGAAATTCCATAATTTGGTGTTTTGCTGATTGTG
This sequence comes from Salmo trutta, assembly GCF_901001165.1. NCBI lineage: Eukaryota > Metazoa > Chordata > Actinopteri > Salmoniformes > Salmonidae > Salmo > Salmo trutta. Next base: position 48,472,007 of record NC_042972.1, on the reverse strand, counting down.
GTGGAAAACGCTGTCTCAGGCGCCTCTCCAGAATCTCCCATCAGTGTTCAATTGGGTTGAGATCTGGTGACTGAAACACACACACACACACACACACACACACACACACACACACATTTGAAATGCTTTATTTGAATCCACCAATCAAATTTACAAAAGAATTATCCAAACATTTCAAAGGCACCTCCTTCTCAAAACGGCTAGGCTGCCCACAACAGCTGAAACAGAGCAGTACCTAGCCAATTGATTTGCCCTAGTTTTTGTCAGGCCCGCAATCTGCAAGTCTGTGTACGTGTCCGAGACGGCCAAATATCAGCGCCACCAGCTTGCGCCTACACCCGAGGCTGTCCAAGCGTGCCACGAGTGGCTGGTATTTTAAGCAGCTTGTCGGTAAAGGCCTTCTCCATGTAGCCGTCAAATGAGCAGCCCACTTCCAAAAGGAGCACCTCCCGCTGGCCTCCACCCACAACAACAATGTCTGGCGTGTTTGGCCCACAGGAAAACACATCAACAACATCACACCAGCTTCCCCTTACACAAGAATGTTTATTCATGTGGCTGTTGGTGAGACTACTTGTCTCACCTCGCTATCAGGTCGATAAGGCGGTAATGTCTAACAATGTACAAATCCTTGTATGAACAGCAGCCATTCATAGTCCATTACATTTGACTCATGTAGAATACAAAACGGGTCATGGTTTGTAGGGTACCAGAGTGCTAGATTATATTTTGTTGGGAGAACTTGCAGCCTTGCCTTAACAGTAATGACACACACTTTAAACCCCCTATGCTCCTTTGAGACCCCTCTTTCAAAGTCCCTGAGATGGCTTTATTTTTTTACATTATTTTACGTCAAATACAAACATACACATACGAACAACAATTTACAGACGCACAAACAACGACTAGATCTCCTCTGCCCAGACCTGCATGCTCACATCCCCATCCCTAGTGCCTGCATTATTGTTTGCCTTAAATTGTACCAATTTGTTTTTCTCGGTCGCCCATGCTGTTTCAATATTTCAAAAATTAGATTTTTCTATTGTGTTAATGATGGCGGATTGATTGATTTCCAAATGTTTTACATACGTTTTATTTAAGGTGAGGGATGAGAAGAGAATAGTCCATCCCATCGGGTATCTCGCTACACCTCCAATTTGTCATGTCTTGAAATATATAGACAGACGGATTAAAAGGAATTTTACATTGTAATACTTCTGACAGCCAACTTTCTAGCTCCGCCCACAACTTTTGGACTTTATAGAATTCCCCAGAAAGCATGGATTATTGAATCATTCTTAGTTTTACACTTAAGACATGACCTATGCATTGGAGGGCCTTGGTATAGCATAACCAACAGGTGAAGGGGCTGCCTACTAAATTACCTGTTGGGGCCGGCAAAAATGGCAGTGTGGAAGATCAGGAAATATGAGATGCAGGGGACGGGGTGTACTGACCCCAGAGCTGTGCTGCTGAGGCTGGTGTGGGCTCAGCTCACACTGGACCATGTATATAGGGTGCTGGGGTGTGTGGGCGTCAGGGGGGTACAGTGGAAGAGAAGGGGGGCTTGGTTCTAACTTTCTAGGTCCGTTAAAATGAAGTCAAGTTTGTGCTATTAATTATGTAACTATTTGGGATTTATTGGCTTGGAGTTTGTCAAAAGACACCTAAAGACTCTCAGACCATGAGAAACAAGATTCTCTAGTCTGATGAAACCAAGATTGAACACTTTGGCCTGAATCCTAAGCTTCACGTCTGGAGGAAACCTGGCAACATCCCTACGGTGAAGCATGGTGGTGGCAGCATTAAGCTGTGGGGATGTTTTTCAGGGACTGGGAGACTAGTCAGGATCGAGGCAAAGATGAACGTAAAAAAGTACAGAGAGATCCTTGATGAAAACCTGCTCCAGAGCGCTCAGGACATCAGACTGGGGGTGAAGGTTCACCTTCCAACAGGACAACGACCCTAAGCACACAGACAAAACAAAGCAGGTGTGGCTTCATCTCTGAATGTCCTTGAGTGGCCCAGCCAGATCCTGGACTTGAACCTGATCGAACATCTCTGGAGAGACCTGAAAATAGCTGTGCAGCAATGCTCCCCGTCCAACCTGACAGAACTTGAGAGGATCTACAGAGAAGAATGGGAGAAACTCCCCAAATACAGGTGTGCCAAGCTTGTGGCGTCATACCCAAGAAGACTCATGGCTGTAATCACTGCCAAAGGTGCTTCAACTAAGTACTGAGTAAAGGGTCTGAATACTCATGTAAATGTGATATTTCAGTTTTTTGTTAAATATAAATTGGAAAAAATGTATAAAAACTGTTTTTGCTTTGTCATTATGGGATATTGTGTATCGATTGAGGGGAAAAAACGATTTAATACATTTTAGAATAAGGCTGTAATGTAAGAAAATGTGAAGGGGTCTGAATACTTCCTGAATGCACTGTATAGTTTGTATTTACAATGGTGTTTGATTTACTGGTTGCCCTTTTCTTGTGGCAACAGGTCACACGTAACGGCTGTCGGGAGAGGGAGTAGACCAAGGCGCAGCGGAGTTAGTGTTCATCATGAGTTTAATTTAATGGACGAAAGAACACTATACAAAACAAGAAAACCGACAGCCAAACAGTACTGTCAGGTGCAATACAAAACAGAAACAGAAACAATTACCCACAAAACCCCAACGGAAAAACAGGCACTTATGTGTGACTCCCAATCAGCAACAACACTCTACAGCTGTGCCTGATTGGAAGCCACACGGCCAAAATCAATGAAACAAACCAACATAGAAAAATGCACATAGAGCGCCCACCCAATGCAACACCCTGGCCTAACCAAAATAAAGAACAAAAACCCCTCTCTATGGCCAGGGCGTTACACACGTCTTCCTGCTGTGATAGCACACTGACGTATTTTACCTAGTAGATATGTGAGTTTGTTTTTCAAATTATTTTGGGGTCTGTGTAATCTGAGAGAAATATATGTCCCTATGGTCATACATTTGACAGGAGGTTAGGAAGTGTAGCTCAGTGTTCACCTGATTTTGTGGGCAGTGGACACAGTCTGTCTTCTCTCAAGAGACGGGTCTGGCTATGGCGGCCTCATAGTCAAAGCTTTCCTTAATTTTGGGTCAGGTATTCTGCCACTGTGTGCTCTTTGTTTAGGGCCAAATAAAATTCCAGTTTCCTTAGTTGTTTTGGGTAGTTATTTCTAATTTGTCAAGTAATAATCTTTTTGATTTCTCATGATTTGGTTTGGTCTAATTATGTTGCTATCCTAGTGCTCTGTGGGGTCTGTTTGTGTTTGTGAACAGAGCCCCAGGACCAGCTTGCTCTTCTCCAGGTTCATCTCTCTGTAGGTTTTGGCTTTGTTATGGAAGGTTTGGGAATCGCTTCCTTTTTAGGTGGTTGTAGAATTTAACTGCTCTTTTCTGATTAGCCTGTATCGTCGTAATTCTGCTCTGCATGCATTATTTGGTGTTTTACGTTCTACATGGAGGATGTTTTTGCAGAGTCTCAATTTGGTGTTTGTCCCATTTTGTGCATTCTTGGTTGGTGACCTCACAACCGTAGAGGGCAATGGGTTCTATAACTGATTCACATATTTTTTGCCAGATCCTAATTGGGATGTCAAATTTTATGTTACTTTTGATGTCGTAGAAAGCCCTTCTTGCCTTGTCTCTCAGATCATTCACAGCTTTGTGGAAGTTACTTATGGCACTGATGTTTAGGCCAAGGTATGTATCGTTTTTTTGTGTGCTCTAGGCCAACCGTGTCTAGATGGCATTTCTATTTGTGGTATTGGCGACTGGATCTTTTTTGGAACACCATTATTTTTGTCTTACTGAGATTTACTGTCAGGGCCCAGGTCTGGCTGAATCTGTGCAGAATATCTAGGTGCTGCTGTAGGCTCTCCTTGGTTGGGGACCGAGGCACCAGATAACCAGCAAACAGTACACATTTGACTTCAGAATCTAGTAGGGTGAGGCCAGGTGCTGCAGACTGTACTAGTACCCTCGCCAATTCGTTGATATACATGTTGAAGAGGGTGGGTCTAAAGCTGCATCCTTGTCTCACCACACGGCCCTGTGGAAAGAAATTTGTTTTTTTGCCAATTTTAACAGAGCACTTGTTGTTTGTGTACATGGATTTTATAATGTTATATGTTTTTCCCCAAACACCCTTTTCCATCAATTTCTATAGCGGACCCTTGTGCAAAATTGAGTCAAAAGTATTTTTTAAATCAACAAAGCATGAGAAGACTTTGCTTTTGTTTTGTTTGTCAAATAGGTTGTCAATTTGTCAGTTAGGTTGTACAGGGTGAATACATGGTCTGTCGTACGGTAATTTGGTAAAAATACTATTTTTGTTATTTGCTCAGAACATTATTTTCACTGAGGTGTAGAAGTTGTTTATGGTAATGCCGGGGATTTTCCCGAGGTTGCTGTTGAGTTATATCCCACTGTAGTTATTGGGGTCAAATTTGTCTCCTTTTTTGTGAATTGGGGTCATCAGTTCATGGTTCAAAATATTGGGAAAATGCCACAGCTGAGGATGACGTTAAAGAGTTTAAGTGTAACCAATTAGAATTTGTGGTCTGGATATTTTATAATTTCATTTAGGATACCATCAAAACCACAGGCCTTTTTGGGTTGGAGGGGTTTGTATTTTGTCTCTCTCTCTCTCTCTCTCTCTCGTTCTCTCTCTCTCTCTCTCGTTCTCTCTCTCTCTCATTCTCTCTCTCTCTCTCTCTCTCTCTCTCTCTCTCTCGTTCTCTCTCTCTCTCTCTCTCGTTCTCTCTCTCTCGTTCTCTCTCTCTCTCTCGTTCTCTCTCTCGTTCTCTCTCTCTCTCTCTCCTGTTCTCTATCTCTCCAGGGAGGCAGGCAGGTAGGTGTGGGGTCAGTCTCTGGTCACTGCTCCCACAGGAGAAGATATGGAGTGACACTGCCACCGATAACTCAGCATGCAGGTAGACAAGCAGGGGACATTTGAGCAGAAACAACCGTGAATTAGTTAAATACAGAACGAAAACTGAAAGCAGAGAAAATAGGAGATCAACCGCCCTTCTCGTGCAGTGAGCCTGTTTACTTTGGCCTGTAGCGATGTGTGTCACTGTTGCGTTATGCCTTACAAATCTCTCTCCGTTGGTAAATCACCTTCCATACTGTACATATTCCCCTCCTATGCCCTCCCTACAGTATAACCTCTGTCCTCCCCTACCCTTCATATACCGTGTACCTTTCCTATGCTCCCTACCCTAAACCCTATGTCCTCCCCCATCTCCTACACAGTGCTGGCCTCAGCAGCAGCCATAGTAGTATGACTGGGTGTTTCTTTCTCAAAGTTCTATGGACTCCAGCAGAGGAAGTAGAGTGTGTTAATATCTCTTAGCTTCCTGTACTAACATACTACTGTCACCAGCATAGCTACAAATGTCTAACATAACCCCTCCTGACCACGCTAGTCTCGTCTGAGCAGAGAGTTCGACACTGGGCCAGTCAGGCAGGAAGTCATTTTCAAAGTGTGTGCAGGTCGGTTGTATGTGTCAGTCATAGAGAAGTTGCTGCCTCTGAGCTTTCAATTCACCCCTTCATGATTTTTTTTTTAATAAAAGTTTTATTTATCCTTTTATTTAATTAGGCAAGTCAGTTAAGAACAAATTCTTATTTTACAATGACGGCCTACCCCGGCCAAACCCTCCCCTAACCCAGACGACAGTGTGCCAATTGTGCGCCACCCTATGGGACTCCTGATGACGGCCGGTTGTGATGCAGCCCGGGATCGAACCAGGGTCTGTAGTGACGCCTCTAGCACTGAGATGCAGTGCTTTAGACCGCTGCACCACTCGGGAGCCCCATAAAATGATGAGTGTATGGCATGCATGGTTAGGGTTGAGCCAGGGTGGACATGGAGCTAGTGGTAGGGTTAGGGTTGAGCCAGGGTGGACATGGAGCTAGTGGTAGGGTTAGGGTTGAACCAGGATGGACATGGAGCTAGTGGTAGGGTTAGGGTTGAGCCAGGGTGGACATGGAGCTAGTGGTAGGGTTAGGGTTGAGCCAGGGTGGACATGGAGCTAGTGGTAGGGTTAGGGTTGAGCCAGGGTGGACATGGAGCTAGTGGTAGGGTTAGGGTTGAGCCAGGGTGGACATGGAGCTAGTGGTAGGGTTAGGGTTGAGCCAGGGTGGACATGGAGCTAGTGGTAGGGTTAGGGTTGAGCCAGGGTGGACATGGAGCTAGTGGTAGGGTTAGGGTTGAGCCAGGGTGGACATGGAGCTAGTGGTAGGGTTAGGGTTGAGCCAGGGTGGACATGGAGCTAGTGGTAGGGTTAGGGTTGAGCCAGGGTGAACATGGAGCTAGTGGTAGGGTTAGGGTTGAGCCAGGGTGGACATGGAGCTAGTGGTAGGGTTAGATATAAAACATAAGGAAGTGGTTGAACTGTAATGGCTGCCCGGGGGATGCACATCAACAAGTGATATTGTTTTCACGTAAGAGCCTCCTATATTTGTTACTAACGTGTGTGTGTGTGTGTGTGTGTGTGTGTGTGTGTGTCTGTGTGTGTGTGTGTGTCTGTGTGTGTTTTAGGCTGGTGCAGTTCTCCCGTATGTGTGACAGATCTGCGGGGAGTTTTACTCAGGCTAAATTTAGGGTGCCCTTGACAGGTCCTGGGACTGCTCAGAGGTGTGTGTGAACTGCCTTGTCTTAAAGGATGTTAAAGAGAGGAGGAGAGGGCACACAGCAGGTGTTTCAGCTACAGCAGAGACCAGGGCTTAAAGGGATACTGCGGGGGTTTGGCAATGAGGCCGTTTATTAGGGTTGGACGGTATCCAGATTGGCATATCGTCACGCCATCCTTTTCTCACCCCGGGATTCATGGTATTACCGGTTTAGTACACAAGTGAGTCCAAAAGGGGGATGTGCAACTCAATATTAGTGTATAATATAGATTATTATGTCATATAGGTGTGTGTCTGTTTGCGTGAGTGTGTGGCTGCGTATGTTTTTTTGAAAATGTTCATTAATGGTGACATTTACATGCAGTGTGAAGAAGTGTGTGATTGATGAGGGCTGGTACATCCTGTGTCTCCAAACTCCTCAGGCTCAGAAGTAGGGCAGCCCTCTCTCTTTTCTCCAGCGCATATTAATAGCCATTAGAGTGTGTATCATATACACCAAGATACGCACGCAGACACACACGTCACACACACACACACACACACACACACACACACAGCCGGTGCGATGCATGTCATTTACAATAATACGATTTCCCACCATCTCTGTGATGTTTTGTGGTGAATCATTTCAGTTCATCAGGCTATGACACACACACACACACACACACACACACACACACAGAGAGAGAGAGAAAGAGAGAGAGGGGCATTCATTGGGGCTCTGTCTCTTTAAGCTGTTTGCTGCTGCAGAGTGTGTGGGTGCTGCAGCAGAGGCACTGAGAGATAGAGAGAACGAGAGAACCCCGGAGTCCGTCAGCTACAAAACAAGTGAATGAGAGAGAGATATTCCAGTGGAGGGGACAGTAGAAGCGTGAGGGTAGAGGTACGTGTGGGCAGTAAGGAAGCGGTTAGGCAGAGGAGGTGGAAGTAGAGGCAAGCTGAGGTTTGAGGACTTTGAAGGGTAGAGGTGTGTGTGCGCGAACTAGCGGAGTGGTACGGGAGGAAGGGGTGTTGATCATGAGTGTGTGTATGTGTAAGGTAAGAGCCGTGTAAGTGTGTGTTAGGTGTGTGTGTGTGTACGGGGTGGCAAAGCGAGAGGTGGACGGGGTGCTGGTTCGGAGCGTGGCACAGCTGGGCGAGTGGTGGCGCTGGGATGGCGGGCACTGGGGAGGCTGGCGAGCTGGCAGCCCTCGGACCGACAAGGAGCCCCTCAGCCGCGGGCAGGAGAGGGGCAGAGGGCACACGCCAGGGAGCGCTGTTGGGCTCGGGTACAGGACGGCGCCCGCAGGGTGGTGCCATGCTCCCAGACAGGCACAGGTAGCGCCGTTGGTTACGGGGCCGCGGGTAGAGGAGGGGGAGCGAGGGGGGGAGGCGGGGGAGAGCGGTGAGGGTGTGAGGCAGGTAAGAGCTTCTCAATCCTTGTCTCTGCGTGTGAGGGCTGAGGTAGGCTGCGAAGGAGAGGGGGAGTTGGGGGGTGAGGATGGCGATATGGGCAGTGCGTGTTTCGGTCAGGTGTCCAGGCGTTTGGGCAGGCTGTTACGGCGCCTGCCCAAGTCTCGCTCCTGGAGTGACGGACTTCGGATGCTCCGCAGAACCAGCTCCAATGGATCACTCATCAACTCTTCCTCAGGTATGGAGGGAGGGAGGGAGGGAGTAATAGAAGATGGGGGATGGATAGGAGTGTCAGAAAGAGTGGGGAGAAGATGGCAAGATGTGGAAGATGATAGGATTTACGGGGATGACGGAGGATGAGGAGACTGGACAAGAGGTAAGAGCAGAGGAAGAAAAGGATACAGGAGAGAAAAGAGGGAGGTGGTGGGTATTGTTACATTGTGTGTCACAGGGGACAGCTCTGCAATGACCATTTTGTATGCTGGTACTCTGAATTTCTCTCTCTCCCCCTGTCTATCTCTCTGATCTCTCTCTCTCTCCCTCTCTATTGTGTCGCGTAAATGGTGTGGGGATGAATAGATAGAGGGATACAGAAAGACAGTCATCAACACAGTGGAGCTTCTGGAACTCTTCCCCCAAACAGGGCATAGGAATTATCCACACACTGTCCAGTGAACCGACTCCCCTCCACTGGCAGTGTTCTATCACAGGCCATCCAGGTCATGCATATTCTATGTCTCTGAATGTCAGCCCATGATCAATGTGTTATATTAAACCTGATCTGTAAACTGATGGGACGATACCATGAAACCAGATTATAGATGTCCGCCTGTGGTCTGTTGTGGGAATATGATATTCGAGCTGACTGTTTAGGGGCCCGGAATGGAGTTTAGCATCGATCCTAGCACGTGTTTGTTCACAGAGAAGGGAAAGACTGACGCAGTTGTGTGGACTGATGAGTATAGATTGCACAATGGTCGGAGAAATAACGTAATAAGGCAGAGCCAGATCGATAGATTTACATAGGGAAAGAAGAAAAGAGACTGAAGTGTCTGTGTGTACCATTTACTTCAACGGTGGCAGGATAGCCTAGCGGTTAAGAGCTTTGGGCCAGTTACCGAAAGGTCGCTGGTTCGAATCCCCGAGCTGACCTAGGTGAAAAATCTGTCGACGTGGCCTTGAGCAAGGCACTTAACCCTAATTGCTCCTGTAAGTCGCTCTGGATAAGAGCGTCTGCGAAATGACTAACAAGTAAAAATGAAAGGGTGTTTTTTTGTTCTAGACCTGTCTGTGTAGGGCTGATAAGGTCCTGAGCAGAACTCATCACCACACCTCTATGATGCCACAGCCTCTAGAGACCCCTATATCAATCAGGGCTAGTGGAGAAGTTTAAATAGCTCCGTTTAAGAGGAGTTTAAATAGCCTAAAGAGCTCCCTCAGATTCCAAAGTTCCTTTTCTACTTAATCGTAGATCATTGTATCGAAACGTGGAATTATCTGAAATGAGTCTTTATTACTGGCTGACTCCTCTTCTCCTCTAGCTGTCATTGACATGATTCTGTGTACCAGGGCTTCTGTGTTGACCTAACTAACTGGCCAAGATGGAATCCCGTCATCTTCCGGCCCCACCTCCCCTGCTGTCCCCCACTCTGCTTTACAACTGGAACTGTTGACTTGCTGCTTCTGTTGTCTCTGGTGTCCTCCTGTCTAGGGCCCCCAGGGGCCAGGAGTTTTTTTTCAGGAAAACCTCCTGGCCCCCAGTCGCTGAGTGTGTTAGTGTGTTTTTCTCGTTGGACTGCTGCTTCCTCTGCCCTGACAAGCTGGTTATATCTGGTGTGTGTGTGTGTGTGTATGTGTGTGCACGCGCTATTTCATACCATGAATTCTGTCCAAAAAACATTGATGTGGTATATTTTATTCCTATTGTGTTACTATTGAATTGTTATTATTAAAAACAGTTTGGAATGGTCTCGTAAGCACGTACATGTGACAAATACAATTTCACACACCTTTCATCCATCTCTCACAACATCTCCCTTTCATTGGCTATCTCTAGTTCTCTCAAAATCTCCCCCCTGTGTGTGATTTGGCTAGCTGCGTTTTCAGGGGGTCTCTCTGCTGTGTGTGATGTCAGCTGTAGACAGGCACACAGATGTGTGTGATATGTGTGTTCTGTTAGATAATGTCCTGGCCTTCTCTCCTCTGTTGCCTGGGAGACGGGGACAGTTCTGTGTTTTGGTTTGGCCTCCTGTGGGAGCTGTAGCCTGTAAGAAATGTGGAAGGAAGGAGGGATAGGGAGATTCAGATTGGTGTTACTGTATCCAGCAGAGACCAAACACACACACCAGAGCTTCAGAGGGGCATAGCAGACCATTTTGGTTTATGCTTAAGGGTTTGTTGACTTTGGCTGGTGTAGGCGGGTCAGAGCACGAGCTGTTTATTCAGGCTTTATCCAGGCTGGGTGAGCGGCTGGTGGGCACAGATGGATGTATGAGAGAGGGAGAGAGAGAGAGAGATGGGAACAGGGAGGTGTCCGTGATGGAGGAGAGGGGTGGAGGACTGTAGCAGTGCTACCACAGAGGGACATAGCTGGTCTCAAGGTTACAGTCTCTGGCACCAGAAAAGTCTGCTGACAGAGCTGAATCTGAGAGAAAATGAGGTGGGGAGAAAGAGGGAGAGATCCAGAGCAGAGTAGGAGAGAGAGAGAGAGAGAGGGGTGTCAGCATAAAAGGTCCTAGCGACTGTCAGAGAGAGAGAGAGAGAGGCATCAGTGGAGAAAGAGATGAGAGGCATCAGTGTTTCCCCTCTTTCGTAAAAGCCCCCCTGAGTTCCAGGTACTGTAGGGGGATTCTCCAGCTCTGACCACAGCATGGCTCAGGGAAGTACCACACCGCCCCATTGTGTTCTGTGTCTATAGGGGATGGGGTTCTGCAGAACCCAAAAGGAACGAGAGGGAGAGAGAGCAAGGAAGACAAATAGAGAGAGAAGGAAGGAAGTAGAGAGAGAGAGAGGTTATACGAGTTGTGCTGGGGAAAGTCCAGTTCTTCAGGAGTGCCTGTAGGGGAAGTGAGGTTCAGTACAGTAATGTTACAGTGCGGTGTGACTCTGTAAGGGAAGTGACTCTTTAGACTGAGGGCTTGTTTGACAAGGAGGATATTCCTTATGCTGTCTGGGGGAGTTTAGAGCTCAGAGCCTCATGGAGGATGACTGTTGTGGAGTTTCGAAGTTTATTCGCCACGTACACAGGATACAACAGGTGTAATACGACACAGTGAAATTCTTACCTTTTTAAAATCTTAGCTCGTTCCCAACAATGCAGTGATAAGAATAATGGGAAATAGAATAAAAATGTAAAGTAAGAATAAAAACGACACAAGAACTAATGAGAGTTAAAGAACACAAGAATCCAGGTTTATACGGGTTAGTACCAGTACCTTATTCAATGCGCAGAGTTACTGGAGCTGTTGAGGGGTGTTTATATATAAAAAGTGACTGGTAGCAGGAAATCCACATACAGTTGAAGTCAGAAGTTTACATACACTTAGGTTGGAGTCATTAAAACTCGTTTTTCATCCACTCCACACATTTCTTGTTAACAAACTATAGTTTTGGCAAGTCGGTTGTAATTCTTGTAATTCACTTATATTCACTTATAAGTGGGTGCTTTGCTGCAGGAGGGACTGGTGCACTTCACAAAATAGATGGCATCATGAGGACGGAAAGTGATGTAGATATATTGAAGCAACATCTCAAGACATCAGTCAGGAAGTTAAAGCTTGGTTGCAAAAGGGTCTTCCAAATGGACAATGACCCCAAGCACACTTCCAAAGTTGTGGCAAAATGGCTTAAGGACAACAAAGTCAAGGTATTGGAGTGGCCATCACAAAGCCCTGGCCTCGATCTTATAGAAAATTTGTGGGCAGAACTGAAAAAGCATGTGCGAGCAAGGAGGCCTACAAACCTGACTCAGTTTCACCAGCTCTGTCAGGAGGAATGGGCCAAAATTCACCCAAGTTATTGTGGGAAGGCGGTGGAAGGCTACCCAAAACGTTGGACCCAAGTTAAACAATTTAAAGGGAATTGTAACAAATACTAATTGAGTGTATGTAAACTTTTGACCCACTGGGAATGTGATGAAAGAAATAAAAGCTGAAATATATCATTCCCTCTACTATTATTCTGACATTTCACATTCTTAAAATAAAGTGGTGATCGTAACTGACCTAAAACAGGGAATTTTTACTAGGATTAAATGTCAGGAATTGTGAAAAACTGAGTTTAAATGTATTTGGCTAAGGTGTATGTAAACTTCCGATTTCAACTGTAAATTGGCAAAAATGTCTAAAAACCTGTTTTCGTTTTGTCATTATGGGGTATTGTCTGTAGATTGCTGAGAATAAAAAAAAAAGTAATCCATTTTAGAATAAGGCTGTAACTTAACAAAATGTGGGAAAAGTCAAGGGGTCTGAATACTTTCTGAAGGCACTGTATGTAAACGTAAACAGGAGTACTAGTGACCAGTAGCAGGATAAATGCTAATGGAAATCAATAATCAAGCGTAATGGAGTGTGTGTGTGTGTGTGGTGTGTCTTTGGTGACTGTTGGCCCAACAGCTCTTAATACCCGTACTTTTCCGTCACGGATGAGAGGGAATGTTTACTCTTTCAGAGAAAAGGAAAGTAAAACAGTGCTGACTCTCACTCTCTCTCTTTTCATCCTCTGTCGTTTCAGTTTGATGGCTTTTCCCTGAGGGGATTTCCAACTGTCACTGTCTCTACTGTAGAGAGCGTTTGGAAACTCCAGCTCTGGCTTTGAGGTTTGATTATTTTCTTAGATATGGGTGTTTTTCAGGTAAATCCTGTGAGAAAATGGAATCTCCTGCTTTACTGTCTTACTGTCCTACCTGCAGAGGAAGGGAGAGGGGGAGGGACTGGGTAAGGGAGGATGGATGGAGGGACTGGGAGAGAGGGGGAGAAGTAGAGAGAGGGAAGACGTGTCTGAGTCAGTGTGAGGTCAATCAATTGTTCTGCTCAAACCAATCAGGCTTCTCACTTCAGCACTTGGGCTCCGTCCTCATTGTAGATAGAGGACATCGACCACATCTCTGCACCCACTGCTGTTTCTCTCTCTCTTCCTCATCTCCTCTCTCCCCCTCCCTTCCTCTCTCCGATGCCATAGATTTTCCCCCCTGTGCCTAGTTTTGTGAGACAATGCTCAGGGAGCCGGAAAATCTCAGCTCATCTCTGCGTCTGTAACCCGAGATGCCCTGTGTGTGTGACCAAGGCTGGGCCAGGCGATACGGAGGGGAGGAGGGGGGAGGAAGGGATGTGGGGGTGTTTGTGATGGCCAGGGGAGGGTACAGATAGTCTGCATCCTGCCCAGATTAGTAGGAGGGCAGACTGAGATGTGGGACAGACAGACAGACGGCTGGGTGATGGTGGCAGGAGGAACATATGTTTACTGTGCTCCTCTGGGTAGGGGGAAATCTCTTTCGCAGCAAGCAAGACTGTAGGGTAGAATAGGGGGGTATAGGGGGAGTAAATGAACAGAGGTTATAGGATTCGTAAGGGGGTCACGGGGGTGGGAGTTGAATTTCTAGGGGTACGTGGGTAGAGGGAAGGCGGCGAGGAGAGAGGGTACGGTAAACTCAGTGTGGTTTCAACGGCAGAGGGGTTTAGACAGTAAAGACCCTAATACTGATGGGGTGTAAGGGGTTTACTCACTAATAGTCCTAATGTGTGTTCTGGGGGTCTTACCAGGACCTGATGGGGTCTTTGGGGGTCTTTGAGTCCTCTAATCCACTCTGAGCCTGTTTGGGACATTTAATTGCATCCCCCTCGGTGCTGCAGAGACACAGAGGCTGTCACGTTCATCTGCGTTCAGCCCTGTTCGGCTGCGTTCTTCTTCTTCATGCTGGAGTTATGAGTGTCTTTATTCTCTTCTTAACGTGGCTTAGTCTGCACTCCCAGCTGAGCTCTTCAGGGTGCGACGCTTCATCAACATGCTGTGTGTGTGTGTGTGCAGAGTGAATACAGTATGTGTGACCATTATCAGACTGTACATTATCCTCCCCTGTTGACAGCAGTGTATCAGAGGCAGGGAGAGGAAGAACAGACAGACGCCCAGGCAGCTTTCCACCCCGCTGTGCTCTGAGACTTACAGGGCATCTATCTGTCAGACTGGATCTACCCTCCTGCTCCTCTGTCTCCGAGCCTGTTGACAGGCCAGGGTTGTTCCCCTCTTAGATCTATAAATCACATCGACACTCAAACAAACAGGCCTCAACGGATCCTTATTATGGGAAGATTAGGTGCGGCGCCAGACCTACCCTGGTGAACGAGTAGAGTTCTGTCTGACGTGAGTGGGACAGATAGGGTGTCACTAATCCTGCGGGGTGAGATGTGAAGAGGAGGACAGGATGGGAGGGTCTCCTCCCAAAATGCATTGCATTTCCCCTCTCTGAGTGTTTGGGCTGGCCTACTATCTCTTGCGCTCTCTCTCGTTCTCTCTCTCTGACCTCTAGTTCCAACAACACTGAGAATCTCTTTCCCAGGCACCTCCCTCCTATAAGCACGGCATCCCACCCTGTGCCTCCCGCTGACGCATCAGGCTCCTCCAGAAAGGATATTTTGCCTTGGTTACCGAGCTTCTGTGTAGCTGTCGAAGTGTGTCGCTTCTGGCTGTTGACCCTTCTTTTTGTTTTAATGGGAGAGCAGTCTGTCGCTTTCCCTTCACAGATCAATATCTTCCTTTCCTCTGCTCCTTTCCCCCTGACCTCAGATCTAAAAACATTCAGCAGTGACAGTCTTTTCTATGTGTACTGGGTTGATGTTGTTAGCCGCACTCGCTCATCTCTATTGGTGAGATTTAAGCTCTTTGGCTCCATCTAGTGACATCTGTCATAGAGCATCACTGTACTTAAAGGGATAGTTCCCCTCAAAATCAGTGCTGTGTATAAAGCATACAGAGAGCGGCCTTCTAGGTGGCGCCACATGAACACGTTTCTCAGGCAGAAGTCTGAACTGAACACAGGGGTACGTTAGCAGATTTGTCTGAAATATGGTGAAAATACACACGAGTCATTTGAATCTATTTCATCATTATTCCCCCGAGAAATGATTTGTATGCGTGTGTTGTCGTAGTTAGATGTTGTTACATGTGTGTTGTATTGGAAAACGTCCCCAGACCTTGACTTATTCCTCTGCTCTGAGAGAGAGAGAGAGAGAGAGAGAGAGAGAGGTCTCTGCCTGCTGGCTACATGACTAGTATGTGACTCTTCAATAGACTCACACACAGAACAAGTGCACTCTGTCAGCATTACAGTACGCCACACAAAGACAAAGGTGATACAAATGGTCAAACAATGAATGAGGGGATTTGATTCAACTGGCCGGGGTTATACCGGGCTATGGTCCATCAGGTGACCGGGCAAGGCGGTGAGGGAGTCCTGCCTTGCTCATATCGAACAGTTTTCATTGGGAAGGCGGATGAAGCGTTTAAAAATAAATAAACCGTTTTCATTGGTACAGCAGATGAAGCGTTTAAAAATAAATAAAAAACAGTTTTCATTAGGAAGGCAGATGAAACATTTTAAAATATAAATAAATAAACAGTTTATTGGGAAGGCAGATGAAGAGATTAAAAATAAATAAAAAACTATCACTTTTGCATGTGAGAACACAGAATCCTACTCATTACTCTCCACGTCAGGCTGCTGAGGGGAGGACGGCTAATAATAATCCCTGGAATAGAGTCTATAGAATGTATTTGATACCGTTCCACTGACTCCGCTCCAGCCATTAACACGAGCCCGTCCTCCCCAATTAAGGTTCCAGCAACCTCCTGTGCCGACATCACTTTTATTTTTCAGCCAACTTCACCATCAGCCAGAACAAGGCACCGAGCTAAAGCCCAGAAGCCCAGTTCCAAAACAAATGCAATCCATTTTCATCTGGCGCAAACTACACCACCTGGGCAAGATGAATGGAATCCTCTCAGTTCCAAGGACAATACGTTATCATTGCTGCTCTCTAATTGGTGCCCTGTGTGTGGACCCAGTCATTGATTGGTCTGTTTGTGTGTCCGTCAGACTGCAACTACACCTGTCACCAGGAGTGTGGAGGGCGGGTCCAGCTGGACTGCAACCAGAGAGACAGCAACCCACAGGAAACTACATCTCCCAGAAGACACTGCTCCACGCCTCCTCAGTACAAGGTAAGTCGGACCTAGAGCTAAATCAATTAGGTGTATACCGTGTGGTGGGGGTAGTTGTAGGTCACGAGCTGTTTGACAGGCTGCTGCTGGTCCTGTTGGATGTGAAGGACTTGAGCTGATGACACACAGAAAGTTAATGCAGCAGACGCACATTTGTTCTACTATCCTTGTGGGGATTGATTACCATTCAAAAACCTATTTTCCCTAAACCCTAACCCTAAATTGTAACACTGATTGTAACCCGAACACCTAAGCCTTTTTCCTTGTGGGGACCGGCGAAAAGCCAAACGCACACACACACACACACAGGAGATAAAGATATAACATCCACTCGATCACTATAGATTTTCCTCATTGATCCACTATTCTTGTGAGCGTGGCGCAGTGCTCTGCATGGTCAGGAGATTGTTTGTTTGTCCAGTCTGATCAACCAAGAAACAGATTGCTTATTTTTCTTTATTCTTCCGGATAGTCACCATTTTTAAGTTTTAGTCGAGCACTCGATTCCCTTTTTTTGTTTAAGCTGGACTACAGCGTTTGGGTATGCTTTTTGTTCCTTTTGTCTATAGTCTATATCATCACTGCTATATATTTCTCTCATACTGGTGGTTCCTCTCTCAGTGATGGGGTTAGTGTTTTAGTGTTTGGGATGGGATTTTCACTGGATTCATTTTGTTGAGTCTCAGGTTGTTATGAAACTAATAGGAATCCTCCAGAGGCCCTGCTTTCTTCATCATAATTTCAGACTCTCTCTCTCTCTCTCTCTCTTTGTCTCTCTCTCTTTGTCTCTCTCTCTTTGTCTCTCTCTCTTTGTCTCTCTCTCTTTGTCTCTCTGTCTCTCTCTCTCTCTCTCTGTCTCTGTCTCTGTCTCTGTCTCTTTGCGTGCTCTTTGTGTTTATATAGTCTCTCTTTGGTGGACAGACACTGTGCTTTTAGCAAGCAAACTGCTTTAGCTAACAGTGTGTATTATAGTGGCTGTCGGTCCCACGATGAAGGCTCTTGGTCAGATGAGTAGGGCTATATTCCTGGTTAAATTGTTGTCATAGAGTTAGGAATTCGAATACTAGAATGGCCATGAACCTTCATATGACGGTCCAAAGGTCAGCCATGTTGGTCAGGTATCTGCACTGTATGTGTTAGGTAGCTAACCAGCCAGTTTTAGAGGAATGATGATTCCATACATTTTCCCAATGAACTGCCACTATACCAACATTCACAGCAATATAGTCAATCCACAGCATGAACCAGTATAAACTGTAATGCTAACAGTTATGACGGTACTTTAGCTTTACTATTTGTATTTATTATGGATTATGGATCCCCAAGGCAGCAGCTATTCTTCCTGGGGTCCAGCAAAATTAAGGCAGGTATACAATTTAAAAAACATGACAATACATTCACAGATTTCACAACACACTGTGTGCCCTCAGGCACCTGCTCCACTTCTACCATACAAAATCCACGTGTATGTGTGTGTATGCGTCTGTGCCTATGTTTGTGTTGCTTCACAGTCCCTGCTGTTCCATAAAGTGTATTTTTATCAGTTTTTTAAAGTCAAATTTTATTGCTTGCATCAGTTACTTGATGTGGAATAGAGTTCCATGTAGTCATGGCTCTATGTAGTACTGTGTGCCTCCTATAGTCTGTTCTGGACTTGGGGACTGTGAAGAGACCTCTGGTGGCATGTCTTGTGGGGTATGCATGGGTGTCTGAGCTGTGTGCCAGTAGTTCAAACAGACAGCTCTGTGCAATCAACATGTTTTACCTCTCATAAATACAATTAATCATGATGTCAATCTTTCATCCACTTTGAGCCAGGAGAGATTGACATGTATATTATTAATATTAGCTCTCTGTGTATGTCCAAGGGCCAGCCGTGTTGTCCTGTTCTGAGCCAATTGCAATTTTCCTAAGTCCCTCTTTGTGGCACCTGACCACACAACTGAACAGTAGTCCAGGTGAGACAAAACTAAAGCCTGTAGGACCTGCCTTGTTGATAGTGTTGTTAAGAAGGCAGAGCATCACTTTATTATGGACAGACTTCTCCCCATCTTAGCTACTGTTGTATCAATATGTTTTGACCATGACAGTTTACAATCCAGGGTTACGTCAAGCAATTTAGTCTCCTCAACTTGCTAAATTTCCACATTATTTATTACAAGATTTAGTTGAGGTTTAGGGTTTAGTGAATGATTTGTCCCAAGTACAATGCTTTTAGTTTTAGAAATATTTAGGGCTAACTTATTCCTTGCCACCCACTCTGAAACTAACTGCAGCTCTTTAAGTGTTGCAGTCATTTCAGTCGCTGTAGTAGCTGATGTGTGTTGAGACATCCGCATACAAAGACACACTTCACTCAAATAACTATAATTCCATTACACAATTGCTGATGCATAACGCGCCTTCCATTTTATTTTCCTGCGTAAGTAAAGGCAGGAAATGTATCACCTATGCCTCTACTGCCATTCATTCCAACTAGACTCGTTTTGGATTCCTCCCTGACCAAGATGGCTGCCATTATGAAACTTTGAGGGTTTATGACATAGTCCCTCTAGTAATCTAATAAGACCTCTAACGGTTCTTGGCCTCTGTGAGCACAGATACATTAGATGTTTGTCTGCCTACACCGCCTACTACATGGAAGCACACACACATCCGCCCGAACACAAGACATGCACACACACTCACACAGACACCAGAAGAGGCTTTCGTGTCAGCAGACTCAGATCTAGCTGATTTAGCTATCGGGGTCATGCATATTTTCAGGTGTTCACGCACGCACATGAAGTATAACTGTATCTCTCTCTATCAAATGAATATCTGGCCTTTAACTGAGGGTGTCTATGTGTGAGCACGTGTAAATGTGGGCCTGCGTGTTTCTGTTGTGATACTGGCACCTCTGCTCTCAAAGCCCACACACTCCGGCACTGCCTAGAGTGAGCCAGATAACACACACACACACATCTCTATCAGTGTGTAACGAGTACGCTGGCAACAGTGTAGCCATGCCTAGCGGTCAAATACTACACTGCTACCATGGAACACACACACACACACAAACAATGTAATCTGCTCCCACACATGCCACGTGTGGGAGAGAGAGAATGAGCGAATGGGAGAAACAGCTTGACAGAATGTCGATGGGGTGACCTTGCAAACGTCACTAGAGTGAAAAAATAGACCCCTTATCCAAGTGTGGTGCTCATGTAGTATAAGTGCAATGTGCTACAGTGACAAAGACCTGTGTGTTAGAGCTGAGGGCTGCAGTGGAGGGCCAGTTGATTATCTCTGTAACCTGGAGTCATGTTAAACTCTTGTCTGGTGTGCAGGCTGCCCGGTGTCTTGGCCTCCAGTCTGACTCAGAAGCTGTAATGGTCATCGCGGCTGGAGGAGTACACTATTACTGCACCAGAGACCTGATGAGAGATGACCGCTCACATCTCAAGGCTCTTCTCCCTTGTCAGCGCTATACTCTGTCTCTCTCTCTTCCCCCTCTCTCTCTCTCTTTTCCTCTCCCTCCCGCTTTCTCTTTTGTGCTTACACCAGCAGAGATCGATTTCCCCCTTTTCGTCAATAGCTCCACATACCTATTATGTTTCATTGAGTCAGACTGGAGCCTAGTAAGGGTTGGCTGGGCTTTATCGACTCTGGGGAAAGTTAGGGGTTTTGGAGGGGCAGAGATGGGATGGGGGCGTGGTCTGTCGATGAGCTCCTCTCAACCTCCCCACCACCCACTGTCCCCATCTGTCTCGCTCTGTCCCCATCCTTCTCCCTCCACAGTGATGATGGTAATGGTGTTGAGGGCTGTCTCTGCTGGTAGACTAATCTATCGTCAGCTGATACTGACCTGGAGAGAGGCAGACAGCTCTCTGCCTGTCTGTGGTTACCACTGGAGAGAGACAGACAGCTCTCTGTCTGTGGTTACCACTGCAGAGAAACAGACAGCTCTCTGTCTGTCTGTGGTTACCCCTGGAGAGAGACAGACAGCTCTCTGTCTGCCTGTGGTTAGCACTGGAGAGAGATTGTTGGCTCTCCCAACAATCTTTCAGAATGTAATGCAAGTCAGACAGGGGGGATGGCTTGATGAGATGGACAGGCTCCCTCTCTTTAATGGAGGATATGTCTCTTCTGACGGAACAGCCTCCCTCTCTTTAATGGAGGATATGTCTCCTCTGACGGAACAGCCTCCCTCTCTTTAATGGAGGATATGTCTCCTCTGACGGAACAGCCTCCCTCTCTTTAATGGAGGATATGTCTCCTCTGACGGAACAGCCTCCCTCTCTTTAATGGAGGATATGTCTCCTCTGACGGAACAGCCTCCCTCTCTTTAATGGAGGATATGTCTCCTCTGACGGAACAGCCTCCCTCTCTTTAATGGAGGATATGTCTCCTCTGACGGAACAGCCTCCCTCTCTTTAATGGAGGATATGTCTCCTCTGACGGAACAGCCTCCCTCTCTTTAATGGAGGATATGTCTCCTCTGACGGAACAGCCTCCCTCTCTTTAATGGAGGATATGTCTCCTCTGACGGAACAGCCTCCCTCTCGTTGACAGACTGACAGAGTCCACCTGAACAGCTGTTGGTCAATCGATTGTTTTAATGAATAACCTGCTGTATGCCTTGAGTTGGTTGTGATTTAGAGAAAGACCGTAGCTAGATATTGTTCTCTGACTTGGATGCACACGCATGCACGCACTCACTCATACACACACACGTACACACGCGCACACACACGTACACACACACACAGTATTATTTGGTAGTCCATCTCTATTTTGACAGGGGCATTAGCTGGACCCTGTTCATATGGTCAAGACCAGGGCCAGAGGGCAGAGGGGACAGGTCAGGGGTCAACGAAAGGTTAGTCATCTTCATCACTGACCCCTGGGGGACGATCACGTGACCTCCACGCTTGGTTTCTCCTGAAACCAACAGACAATAGTACCCATGTTTACAATTCCTCTTTATGGAACTAGACCTCATGAAGTTCTGAGATTTCTGTTCTTGATCATTGCCAGTGCTTGACTTGGAATGAAATAGGTGCCAGTACTCATTTTGGGTGCTGGTACTGTTTATATTTAGGTACAGGAACTCCACAATAATGTTGAGCTAATATTCTATAAGAGGTACAAGAACCCAAGCAGTAGAACCTGGACTTGGTTCCGCTGTGTTTCTGAGCATGTTGACAAGAGTGTATGTATAATGCAGTAAGATGATCAGTACTCTGCTCTTCTCCCGGTCGTTATAAATCTGGAGGTTTCTTTCATGCAGCATTGGTAGCGCTAAGGCAGAGCACAGCAGCCATGTTACTGAGTGGCTTCCTGCTCATGCATATCAGGTGTTATGAGCTGCGAGACCGCATCTCTCTCTCTCTCTCTCTCTCTCTCTCTCTCTCTCTCTCTCTCTCTCTCTCTCTCTCTCTCTGAGGATGTGGCTGAGCTGGGTGTCGTTGCTTGCAGGAAGGGAGAGAATGGGGGGGAGGGTGTTTTTGTAGCTCTGCAGAAAGCTCGTTGGCAGATAACAGACTCAACCACAGATGGTTGAGCAAGGCTGCGAGGGAGAGCGAGCGAGGGAGGGAGAGAGAGCAAAGCGAATGCAAACGGAGAGAGAGCTAGTGGGAGGTGCAGCGCAAAGGCTTCTCTGTTAGTCCGTGAGTCTGAGAAGAAGAGAGGAGAAGAGAGGAGAAACCGCTGAATGTCAGAAGCCTGCAGCAGCCGAGGTCTCTTCCCCAAGAACCAAGGACTACACACACACACACAGACATACAGCACAGGCCCACTGCAGTCTGGAGCCACAGACCTGAACTACAGTTACCGGAGTGTGTGTGTATGTGTGTGAGAGAGCCTGTCAGAGTAATTGATGTGAGCGTGTGTCTGAATGGGTAAGCAGCAGTAGCCTGCTGAAGTAATTTGTGTGTGTGTGTGTGTGTGTGTGTGTGTGTGTGTGTGTGTGTGTGCACCCATTCACAGTTCTTATTAGCTGACCAGCACACACAGCTGCAGGGCAGGAGGGGGTTGAAGGGGCAGTGTGTGTGAGGCATTCAGGTGAGCAGGGTTAATTGACTCTGTGACACCAACGTGTGTGTACAGTATGTGTGTGTGATATCGGGATCAGAGCACACACACGACAGGAGGAAGTGACACGCCTCTTCTCGCGCTCTCGGATTTCCTGAAGCCTCTCCGGTGGCACGAGGAGCGCTGGTAGGACCCGACTCTGAGCTGACCTCACCCCTGATTCTGGAGCCCAACCTGGGTACCTACAGACACAAGACTGTGGAGGACTGGCAGTGGATGTTTGGAATCGAGAGGCGCCACTTGGACTGTGAGCCGTACGTGTGTCCCTATACTGACCTACCGAGGTGACTGACTGTGAACGCATAGTGGATGTGAAGAGCTCTGGGACTGTGAGCATTGTGAACAGTGAGTGTGGCTGAATGCCTCTACAGATAGAGTATTTCCCCCTTGGGGACAATCAGGTTTCCTCCTGCTGCTCTGCTGCGTGTCTATAGGCAGCCGAGGGCTCGTATTTAACTCCTAAATGACTGGCAGCAACAGCATGAGCAGCGGCTACTGCAGTCTGGACGAGGAGGGCGAAGACTTCACCTTCTTCACCGCAAAGTCCACCTTCTTCCGCCAGCCCCCAAAGCTGGTTCAGGTACGACAGAGATTTTTAAAAAAGATGGAGGGAGGGGAGTAGGGGTATGTTTCGATTCATGTTGTGTCCGTTTTTGATGCCTGAAAAAGGAGAAGCGTTGAGTTAAGAGGAAGTGTGTGTAACACTATGTGGATGGTCCATCTGTAGAGGCTCTACAGACTATCAGTTAGTTGAAATGTTACTATCTGCTAGCCCTAACCCTTATCCCTAACTGTAATCTTAGCAAGCATTTGCTTATCAACAGATAGGTTGACCATCTGTAGAGCATCTTCAGATAGAATATCCGGACTATCCAAATAAAGTGTGACCGTTTGTGTTTTTCTGTGTGTGTGTGTGTGTGTGTGTGTGACAGAGAGGTGTGCCTGCATTCGATCAGCTATCCATGCAGCCTCCCTTGTCGGAGCTAGCCCCTCTAGGACAGTTCTTCATGGCTTAAAACGCAAAGGACTGCATAGCAGCAAGATGGTAATGGGTTCATCGACAGCCCTGGCCTGTCGCTGTTTCCGTAGTAACAGGGAAGTTAGTTAAATAGTTAGAGACGCCCGTTGTTCAGTGTGAGTTTTGCTATAGGTCTCTCTGTCGTTCTCGCTCTTCCACGTTCTTTCTTTTCGCTCAGCATAATTCAGCTGGTCAATGTGACCATGGCAACGGTGGATCTCACTGATTCTGCTTTGGGATCAGAACTCCACAGGAGCGCTAGCGCGCGCGCACACACACTTTAATGTTGCACAGCAGTGGTGATGCCGTTTTTGGAGCTTGTTGGTCTGTCCGTGTAAATAGTGAGCAGTTGTATAACATAGGACTGCAACTGTGTCGGTGTCAAGTTACAGAATAATATGGACTAAACACCCACTGGGAGATTGTTCTTAAGGCTTTTAACGGGCTACATGACCTCTCTCACACACTTTTATTTATATATATATATATATATATACATACATACACACACGGAGCCGTAGGAAGGAAACGTTTGCTGATTAGGACAGAGGACACATAGATGCTGTTGTTTTAAACACACTTACACAGACACAGACACTTACACTTACACAGATACACACACACACACACACACACACACACACACACACACACAGACACTTACACACAGGCCTTTGTCAGTGTGATCTCAATACCTGCAGTGCCTCTGCTCTCTGGTTTGGAAAGAGCACCATCATTAAATAATTCAGCCCCAGCCCTGTGTCTGTCTGTTTGGAGTTTGGGTTGCCAGGGTGGAGACTGTTGGAGGTCGGTTACTTTGGGTTGCCAGGTTGGAGACTGTTGGAGGTCGGTTACTTTGGAAGGCCAGAGGGGAGATTGTTGTGACCCAAAAACAAAGGACCCAGTCTTAAACCACGACCCAAAGTTTCCAATTCCCCATAAACTGTAAGAACGATACCGTGCGGTAGCAACAGTCTCTCTGTACAGGGAAACCACCCTGTCACTCACTAACGTTTGAATATGAAAAACAGACATGCAAATATAGGAAAGCCACAGTTTGCCTGTACTCTCTGACACAATCTACTAGAGCGCGTGTCAGTTTACTCTTGTTGTCCACAATGGCGCCAGCCACAGATCTAAAATCAGCCTAGAATCAGCTCTCCAAACCCTAACCCTGACCATAGTGGGGGATAACCAGGGTCTAGGGGCTCCCCAGCCCTACTCCATCAACTTAACGGACATGGCAGTTTCACTGTTGCGGATTCCAGCTTTAATGACCTCTGAACTGGAAGCACTTTGCCTCCCACAGAAGAAACGCAGAAGGAATGGCGCCAATGCAAACCCAGATAAACAGACACATTTACATGCATTCATAAACTCTCTCCCTCTCGAACGCTGTCTCACTCACCCTAGCTGAGTGTTAAAGCTGGCTGATCTGGAGCAATAGGCTCATCTCTTGGCATAATTCACATAGAAAAGAGGACCTCTAATCTCCTCCCTCCCGTCCTGATGAGCGTGTTCATCAGTGTGTGTGTGTGTATGTGTGTTTACTGCTGTGGAGCGCTCCCTTGCTCTAAAGGGAGCTTTGATGCCGTGGAAATGAATGAATGAATGAATGAATAAATTAGTAAAATCACTGGTGTTTATAATTAATGTTACACACACACACGCGTGTCTACGTGTGCTTGTGTGTGTGTGTGTGTCTGTCTGTGTCTGCGCACACTGAGCCGTGAAATGGAATCAGTGCTGGGGCTGGATCATGTGTTTCTTCCATTCGACACTTGACCCACTAACAGAGCTCAGCTAAGGTGCGCAAGCAGGATTGTGAGTGCGTATTTGTGTCTGTCTGGCGCTTGCTGATCACAAGAGAAGCGAACGTGATTGGGGGAGATACGACACTGGATGAAAGTATGAAACTAGTAGCACAGGGAAACGTGCACACCTGGTCTACCGTATATGGCGTCTGTGAGATGGGAAATGAGGCGTGGGTTAGAACTTCCATTACAGGATCTGTGCCTCTCTCTTCCCCTCTCTCCCTCACTCAGTCACTCCCTTATGTCACCTCCACTGCTCATTATCCTAGCAGCACTCTGCTATCGCAGCTGTCACAGCTCATCTACAGGAGTTAACTTGGCTATCAGAGACTTGGGGAGCTAAGTGTGGTCTCCTCTCCTGTGTGCCTCCTTTACTGGAGCAGTCTGCTCAGGGCTCAATGGTTTTGTAGACCGCCGTTATACCAGCCCAGATCCATTTCAGAGAGATCGTTTCATCCAATTGTACGTGGGTTTCATTCTCTGATGTCTGTATGGCAGTATTGTGGGATATGAGTCCTCTACAGGCTCACTCTAGACCGTAATGGCCACAGCGGTGCGTGACACCAGGGGTGTTGTGTTACCTGATCACGTCCAACGACCATGTGCCACTACAGGAAGTGGGTTTTGTGTTGCCGTGGTAACGATGACGTGTAGAACTGGAGCATAGCGGCTCAAGTACAAAGGCATACTTTGCTTTTTATAAAAGAAAAAATATCCGATATGTCTGCTCAGCCCACATGCCCACACTCTCTATGTATGTAATGTTTACCTTAACTATGTATTTATACTATGATCCTCCCATTATATGGAATGCCCACCGCCTTCATATGTCATGTCTGCTAAAATGTTTTACTCGGTTCTTCAATGATTGACGGAACAGATAAGGTTAACTTTGATTCTATACAAGTAAAGACGGGCTCCATGATGGGGAAAAAAGCATATGTTTCTTGAACATTTAAAGAGATTGTCAGCAGATGTGGTTTTCTTGCTAGAGTTACATTTTTTTTTTAAATGAAATTGAACATTTTAAAGAGGAGCTGGGTTGGAGAGGCCTATGCTGCCACCTACTGTAGTAGGTGTAGGCATCCTGATAAATAAGAATACACCCTTTTCCGTTATATCCCAGAACATGGACCAAGAAGGCCATTTTCTAATGATGAATTGTACCGTACATGGTGAAAATTACACATTGATTTCATTGTATATTCCACCAGCGACAAATCTGCTGGTTTCAGATAGAAATCAAGCTATATTAGATTAAATCCAGACAGGGGTGTCCCTTCTCCCCCTTCCTGTATGCACTGGCAATTTTTCCGATTGCAGAAAGAATTAGACAGGACCCA
This sequence comes from Salmo trutta, assembly GCF_901001165.1. Taxonomy (NCBI): domain Eukaryota; kingdom Metazoa; phylum Chordata; class Actinopteri; order Salmoniformes; family Salmonidae; genus Salmo; species Salmo trutta. Next base: position 48,445,478 of record NC_042972.1, on the reverse strand, counting down.
AATGTAACAGGTATCTGTATTGGTATACATGATTATAAACTACAATTATTTGCAAATGATCTCCTGATATACCTGACCAATTTTGAAAACTCAATGCTGCCTTTGCTAAAACTATTTTCAGAATACTAAAAAATCTCAGGATAAAAAATTAACATGGAAAACCCCCCAAAATAATGGTAATAGGAAAACGAAAAGAAATAACTCACGATCTACAGCAATCCTTTAAGTGGACCACAAAAAATATGACATACTTAGGATGCTTAATAAGTGACAACAAACAACAAATATATAAAGATAACTTTATTCCATTACTCAACAATATGAAAGCAGATCGAATTAAATGGTTAATCTTGGGAATAATCTTCCCATAAATGTTACAGGTAGAATAAACCTCTTTAGAATGGCATGGCTGCCAAAGGTTTTGTAATTATTTTCTGTAATACTAATTACCCCACCGTAGACACAAAAACGTATACTCTGTCATAGGACTTTTATATGGGCAAATAAAATTATTAGAATAAAAAGGAAGTTTTACATTTTCTTAAGTCGGAGGGTGGTTGTAACCTTCCAGATGTTGAATTGTATCAAGGCTTCTACTTGCGACCACACAGTTAAATGCACTAAAGAGGAATAATGGTTCATATTGACAATGTGCATGCTCATCCCCAGAATATTTTTATGTGTCTGTTTTTAAACGATAAAGCTAAGCACATTAACAACTTCACAGTTAAGAACACTATAACAACATGGAAGAAAATGAAACGTATTCTACAGAAACCAATATCCCTTCCTAAAAACAATACTTGGTAGCTTTTCAGAATTCACCAATAAATTTGTCCACATTGAAAACTAAAGGCATAGAAATTGTAAATTACTTGGTTAAAGGAAATGCATTTATTTCCATGACAGAATTAAAAAGTCATTTTGGACTAACCAATAATACAGTATATAGATAGTTTCAAATACATGCAACTTTGACATCTTTTGGACATCAGAGCAACCTTGAGGGAAAAGGATGTTCATATTATAGGAAGTATATACAAAACCTTGCAGAGAGCATATCCAACTGACAATCTCTTAGAAAAAAATATAAACTATTGTAACCAAGACTTAAAAAAGAACTGATGTTGGTGCAATATGTAGGGAAAGTTTGAGCATAACTAACGAAGTTACAGTTAATGAAAATGTACACTTAATCCAGTGTAAAATAATGTATAGAATTTATTATACGAGGCAAAATTCTCATTCTACAGTACAACAGCAGAGTCTTGTCTTCAGTGTAAAACTAATAACGATTCAATAATCCATGCTTTTTGGGAACGCTGTAAAGTCTGGAAGTTGTGGAAGGAGCTAGAAAGTTGGCTGTCAGAAGTATTACAATGTAAACTTACTTTGTAATCTGTCTGTCTGCATATTTCAAGACATGCCATATGGAGGTGCAGTGAGATACCCGATGGGATGGCTGATTCTCTCCTCAATCAATCATCTTGGGGGTGCTAGTGGGTCTGGCAGGTGTGATGTGGTTGATGTTTGCATGATGTCATTTGTATGTGTACGTTGTCTATTGTTTATAAAAATCTTTTTTTTAAAGTAAAAAGAAAGACCTAACATTCTGAGACACAGTCTGAGATGAGGGTGCAGCTCAGGTTAGGGTTAGGTAGTAGCAGGACGCCCACAGACATCACTTTAAAGTTCTATTTTGGAAAAATGTTTGACACTAAAGTGCTGGAACCTTCTGTAAGCTGGTATCTGAGCCACGGAGTACCCAGGCGAATATGAGTCATCACCTTTTACCGTTGTGGGGAAAGTTTAGTAAATGTTGAATGTCAAGCTGTTCTGTTTATTGCGTAAGCTACAGTAAAAGGCCTGAATCTGTTTTGTAATGGTTCTGGGGCAACACTGCAGCCTCAGATGACACTGGATGTGTCCGAATACCCATACTAGCGTACTACATATTTAAACTGTATATTATGTACTTATTGCCGCATACTATTTAGCATGTACCATTTAGTAAAAGGTATGCCGTATGCCATGGCCGCAACGCAGTAGCAGCTCCTGACTGGCTGAGTAGGTGGGGCGGGGGTGGGGACGAGTGCGATGGGTTTTTCCAAATTCAACAGACATGCATCACATTTAACCAGCCTGATAATAGCTCATTTCCAATTCCATTCATTTTCTCTAAACTCTGAATAGGAATGGAGTTTTAGGCCTACTCAGGCTGGTTATAGTCAGACTATTACATTCAACCTATAACGTAGCGCATATAGCCCATATATCCTAATTAAAAAGGACTGAAGACAGAAATAGATAATTTGGTTCCATTACAACATATTTATTCGTGAAACCAAAGTGCTCTAACATACAGCACCAGTCATAAGTTTGGACACACCTACTCATTCAAGGGGTTTTCTTTATTTTGACTATTTTCTACATTGACGAATAATAGTGAAGACATCAAAACATTGAAATAGCACATATGGAATCATGTAGTAACCAAAAAAGTGTTAAACAAATCCAAATATATTTTGTATTTGAGATTCTTCAAAGAATCCACCCTTTGCTATGATGACAGCTTTGTACACTCTTGACATTCTTTCAACCAGCTTCATGAGGTAGTCACCTGGAATGCGTTTCAATTAACAGGTGTGCCTTGTTAAAAGTTAATTTGTGGAATTCCTTTCCTTCTTAATGTGTTTGAGCCAATCGTTGTGTTGTGACAAGGTAGGGGGGTATACAGAAGATAGCCCTTTTTGGTAAAAGACCAAGTCCATATTATGACAAGAACAGCACAAATAGCAAAGAGAAACGGCAGTCCATCATTACTTTAAGACATGAAGGTCAGTCAATCCAGAAAATTTCAAGAACTTTTACAGTTTCTTCAAGTGCAGTCGCAAAAACCATCAAACACTATGATGAAACAAGCTCTCATGAGGACCGCCACAGGAAAGGAAGACCCAGAGTCACCTCTGCTGCAGAGGATAAGTTCATTAGAGTTACCAGCCTCAGAAATCGGCAGTTAACTGCACCTCCGATTGCAGCCCAAATAAATGCTTCACAGGGTTTGATCCTGTCAAAGTGGGAGCAACAACAACCTCCAATGTGTGAGCCATGTGCACTTTCCCTGGCTGTGGATGTCTGGGAGCCCTGGGTCTGAGTTGGGGTATTCTGGTTTACTTTCCCTGGCTGTGGATGTTTGGGAGCCCTGGGTCTGAGTTGGGGTATTCTGGTTTACTTTCCCTGGCTGTGGATGTCTGGGAGCCCTGGGTCTGAGTTTGGGTATTCTGGTTTACTTTCCCTGGCTGTGGATGTCTGGGAGCCCTGGGTCTCAGTTTGGGTATTCTGGTTTACTTTCCCTGGCTGTGGATGTCTGGGAGCCCTGGGTCTGAGTTGGGGTATTCTGGTTTACTTTCCCTGGCTGTGGATGTCTGGGAGCCCTGGGTCTGAGTTGGGGTATTCTGGTTTACTTTCCCTGGCTGTGGATGTCTGGAAGCCCTGGGTCTGAGTTTGGGTATTCTGGTTTACTTTCCCTGGCTGTGGATGTCTGGGAGCCCTGGGACTGAGTTTGGGTATTCTGGTTTACTTTCTCTGGGCCTGAGCTCTGTGTGGGTGTGGTCGGCCATGAACCCGGCAGGGGTGAAGGGTTCAGTATTGTCCTACTATTCTATTGTCCTCTGACCATTCTCTCTCTCTCACTTCTAGAGGAATGCACAGAGGGGAGGGAGATAACTATATTTAGCAGTTATGAAACATCAAGCCACAAACACAGGAATTCCTGAGAGACTTGATAGTTTTTAAGAACTAGCGAAGGAGGATTTTTCAACTCTGATCCTGGAATCTTGTATCTCAGCCTCATGGCAAAATGTGTAGAATAGCAGGAAATTAGCTTTAAAACTGCAAAATGTTCTCATCTTCATGGCAAAATCAAATAAAATTGTATTTGGCATATGTGACAAATACAACCGGTGTAGATTTGACTGTGAAATGCTTACTTACGAGTCCTTTACCTACAATGCAGAGTTAAAAAGTAAGAAAAGATTAGCAAATAAGATTTCTTAAAAAATAAAAAAAACAATAACGAGGCTATATACAAGGAGTACCGGTACCGAGTCAATGTGCAGGGTTACGAGGTAGTTGACATAACTGTGGTAATAAGTACATTTAGATTGAGGTGACTAGACAATCAGGATAGATAAGAGTAGCAGCAGCGTATGTGAAGAGTGTGAAGAGTGTGTCTGTGTGAGTATGTGTGGCGTCAATATGCGTGTGTGTGTGTGTGTGTGTGTGTGTGTGTGTGTGTGTGTCGGAGTGTCAGTGTAGTATGTATGAGTGTATGGGTAGAGTACAGTGAGTGTGCATAGAGCCAGTGCAAGAATGTCAGTACAAAAAAAGAACTGAGAGAGAGTGCATGAGCACTCTTTCTCCCTCTCCATCAGCTCCATTCAAATTGCATCCAGAATAGATCATCCTGTTCTAGATTGATACAGTATATAGCCCTATATATAGATGTCCTAGCCTACCTATTTCAGGTAATACATTCATTGCAGTATTAGCCTTATATTTAGCTAATTAATGATGGGTTAAGCATAATACACTTCTAACTTATAGCCTCTGTCTCTTGGCAATACGCACCTGTGCTCTGCTGGCCTCTCATTAAGAAAACGCTCCTTAGCTCTTGGAGTCCCATGCAGGAAAAGCTAGATGAGAATAGCTTGCTGGGCATCATTTCTTACAACAATAGACTACTCGAAGAGGGACGCAAGCTCTTTTTTGCTGAATGTTAAATACAGCGGCCAGTAGAACTTACTGGTAGTTTGAAAGAAGAGCAAACGCGCTAGGTTATATCAGTTGTTTATTCACACCCATGAACGTCCTATCTTCGTGAAGGGAAGCGAAAGCCTTCTGCATCTAATTCTAGTCCTATATTATTCAAGGATGTCATTAGTATTCAGACCCTTTACTCAGTACTTTGTTGAAGCACCTTTGACAGCGGTTGCAGTATTGAGTCTTCTTGGGTATGACGCTACAAGCTTGGCAAACCTGTATTTGGGGAGTTTCCCCCATTCTTCTCTCCAGATCCTCTCTAGCTCTGTCAGGTTGGATGGGAAGCATTGCTGCACAGCTATCTTCAGGTCTCTCCAGAGATGTTCGATCGGTTCAAGACCGGGCTCTGGCTGGGCCACTCAAGGACATTCAGAGACTTGTCCTGAAGCCACTCCTGCGTTGTCTTGGCTGTGTGCTTAGGGTCGTTGTCCTGTTGGAAGGTGATCCTTCGCCTCAGTCTGAGGTCCTGAGCGCTCTGGAGCAAGATTTCATCAAGGATGTCTCTGTACTTTGCTGTGTTCATTTTTGCCTTAATCCTGACTAGTCTCCCAGTCCCTGCCATCTGAATACTTTACGAAGGCTCGATGCATATGCTTAATAATGATTTTGAATGACACTTCCGGTTTTGGCGGGAAATACCAGGTTACCCTGGAGAAAAGTCATTTATTTTCAGGATGGAACATTTGTAAAATTCATAGAAAATATTCAACCCTAGTTTAGATCATGATCGAGCCTTAGTGATATGGACACCAAGGAACTTGAAGCTCTCGACCCACTCCACTACAGCCCCATCAATGTGAATGGGGGCATGCTCGGTCCTGTAGTCCACGATCAGCTCCTTTGTCTTGCTGACGTTGAGGGAATGGTTGTTGTCCTGGCACCACACTGCCAGGTCTCTGCCCTCCTCCCTGTAGGCTGTCTCATCATCGTCGGTGATCAGGCCTACCACCGTTACGTCGTCTGCAAACATAATGACGTGTTGGAGTCGTGCGTGGCTACACAGTCGTGGGTGATCAGGGAGTACAGGAGGGGACTAAGCACGCACCCCTGAGGGGCCCCCGTGTTGAGGGTCAGCGTGGCAGATGTGTTTTTGCCTACCCTGACCAACTTGGGGCGGCCCGTCAAGAAGTGCAGGATCCAGTTGCAGAGGGAGGTGTTTAATCCCAGGGTCATTGGAATATCTTAGTGAAGAATAGCATGAGATGAGCTATAAAACAGCAGGGGGGGTTGGGGAAGTAGGTGCCCCGGCGTCCCAAATGCCGTAGTCTGACCCTGCCTATGTGTGATATAGCAACCGTAAGGTGTATATAAAAATGCATACAGTCTGCAGTGGAGTGTTTTCCCCATCAGCAGACATTGAGTTGCACATAATACAGTAACGCTGTGCCAATCCTCTAGCTTCGATGTTGCAGGAATGTTCATGCTGTTTCAAGGTCTTTGTGTTTAGTCTCGCGGTTGTTTAGAGATGGTCAGTTTGACATTTTATACCAGTTTGCCCAAAGCTCCCTCTGCGTTCTCACATCATTAACTCTTACTGCACTGGAACCTGCCAAGACAAACACACACACACTAAGCCGTAAACGCACAGCAAACATAACTCTCCTCCTGAGCTGATTGTTCACGGAGGAGAGAAGTTAATGGTCTGTCATGAGACAAGAGAGAAGTGAAGGAAGGCAAGACACCACGTCCTGTTCATACTGATCCTACTTTCCATCTCTGCTAAACGCAAGCCAAGATATACTGCACACTCACCACACACACACACACACACACGCGTATACAAAGCGACTGTATTGAATGAAGCAGACTTTGTCCCCTCACGCCCTGAGGACTCCCATACATAAATGATTCCTGCCCTGCATTCTCTCTCTCGCTCTCTCTCTTTCTTCCCCTTGCTGTCTATCGCTCACACCACTGTGTCCCAGAAAAAGAGAGTGAAAAGGAGGAGAGAAAAAACCAACAGCATCCACGGATGCATCTATAAATAACCCAGACAAACTCTGTGTTGCTAAGGCTTGCTCAGCAACCATGCCTCCCCATATTCTCTCCTCTTCTCGCCTCCTCTCCCCCATTCTCATCTTCCCTTCGCGCCTCATCATCCCCCCCTCCTTCCTTCATCTCTCCTTCATCTCTCCCTCACCCCCATAATGAGCGAGCCTCATGATTAGCCCTTCACTCACAGTGCATGGTGGGAGGGGGAGTTTTGTGCTTTTTCATGGCCTTAGCAGATTGGAGCTGTCCAAGTGACTGCTTGATGTGTCTGTCAGTGGGGATGAAGAGGGAGAGAAAGAGGGAGCGAGACTGAGAAAAAGAGCGACACAGAGGCATAGAGTGACAGTGTCAGTGTAATTCTCTACGTCTCTGCTCCATTCAGAATATTTCCTGCCTCCTGTTCAGTCTGTGGGGGTAACTGCAGTGTTGTGTCATGCTGGGGCTTGGGAGGATGGGAGGAGGAGGAGGAGGAAGGGAAAGGGAGACAAGAATGAAGAGTCACGCAACATTCTATAAATGTTAGAGCCCAATGGGCAATGTTCAGAAGTGCGTGCGTGCGTGCGTGCCTGCGTGTGGACGTGTTTAACTATCCTTGTGGGGACCAAAAGTCCCCACAAGAATAGTAAAAAAATAACAATTCGACCAACTGGGGACATTGTCAGTCCCCACGAGGTCAAATGCTATTTCTAGGGGGTTTCGGGTTAAGGTTAGAATTATGTTAAGGGTTAGGAGCTAGGGTTAAGGTTACGTTTTTGGGTTAAGGTTAGGGTAAGAGTACAGTTAGGGTTAGGGAAAATAGGATTTTGAATGGAACTGAATTGTGTGTCCCCACAAAGTTATCTGTACAAGACTGTGTGAGTGTGTGCGCGCGCACAGTGCACCCTGGGTTCTTAGGCCTAAGTGGAAACTCCACTGTGCCTGTCTGAAAGACAGCGCCCTCTGCTGTTTGGAGTGATCGCAGCAGACTGAAAGAAACATCATATAGTCCAGGTGTCCTCAGGTCTGAGTCATAATGACTGCTCTGTCTGTCTCAACTTCCCCCTGTACTGCAGTTCCTGTTTCTCACACAGCCTGCTGTCTGTCTCTCTCTCTGTGTTTCAGCAGAAGGAGGTCGAAGAGGACAGAGGGCCCAAGGCTCTGTCAGAGGAAGAATTGCGGGCCAGGATAGAGGACTACAACTCTACGGTCTCAGAGAATGGCATGAAACTGGTGAGTGCTACAACACTTAAAATATACACATAGATACATTCTTAGAAAAAACGGTGTTATCTAGAACCTTAAAAGTGTTCTCCTACTGGGACAGCCGAAGAACCCTGTTGGAACCCTTTTTTCTAAGAGTGTACTAGTATGAAGTACTGAGTGGGAATTTACCAATACAGACACACATGAATCTCTCTTTCTTTTCTCTCTCTCCTTCTCTCTCTCTCTCTCTCTTGTTCTCTCCCCCAGGGTGCTGATGGTTTGTACACTGGCTTCATTAAGGTCCACCTTAGACTAAGTCGACCAGTCACGATGCTCACTATGGAGTGGACAGGATTAGACGGCCAGGCGGAAAGACAAGGTCGGCCAATGACGGTGTCAGAAGGCCAGGAGGGGGCGGGAGCAGGGTTCAGTGAGAAGCGGACGTCGTTCTACCTGCCCAGTGACTGTGTGAAGCAGATCCACATCAGTAGTACTACCACAGTCAGGGAGGTCATACAGGGCCTGCTGAAGAAGTTTATGGTGCAGGATAACCCACGCAAGTTTGCTCTGTACAGACAGACACACCGCGATGGACAAGGTGAGTTACGCACACAGATTACGCGTATATACATTCGCATATTTACATTCTGCCACCCGACTGAGTCGATTTTTGAAGATTTCTGATAATATGCAAACGGCCTGGATGTGGACTCTAATGTGTCTTTCCTTTGTCGTGTGTCTGTGCAGATCTGTTCCAGAAGCTTCCT